>NW_016157162.1:596532-598699 GCF_001687245.7 Rhagoletis zephyria | reverse complement strand
AATTTACTCAAAATTGATACACCCCGGCTTACCATCTAGCGGAAGGTTTCGGAAAGGTGAAAAAACATATTTAATACTTGCGCCGGGTATTTAAAGTTCGGCTCCGCCCGAACTTAGACTTTCTTACTTGTTTTAGTTGCTTTTGAACTTATACCAAACAAAAAACCACGCAACTAATCGTTTCGAAATCAGTTCGGCTTAGATCACTTCCAAGGTGGACAAGCATTAATAAAATATCTCAGAGAGGTCGGTGAATTATATATGATTTCTTGTGTTAGGTTGACAACTAGTGCACTTCAAAAGGATTCTGTTGTCAACCCCAGAAATAGACCCCTTAACTTATTTACGTGAGAAAGGAAATGAGAATGTTCTTACCTTCAGTTCTTAGTAACTTGCTGAGATCCTTCGATCCGTTCATGCAAAATTTCTCTGGTAGTCTCTGACAACTGCCGTCTCCCACTCAGCCACCCTTTGAAAAGAAGTTCTTAGTCATTCGGTGTTTAGAGGCTTAAACCTAAGTCCTTCGCGGACGTAAAGTGTCTAGAAATAATTCTGTGTAGGAACTGAAAAACTTACGTCGAGCTGAAGCTAGTGAGTTCTAACCTTTGTAAGGATTGGAGTAACTGGCTATGGAGCTTTAAGTATTCCCAGTTTAGCCACTTATTCATTTGTATGACGGCGTAATATCCTGGTAAAATACACGATTTCGATGTTAAGCGAACTACGTTATCAGAAGAGGATTAAAATAAATGATATTAAGGAAAGAAATGAAGTGATGTCGACCTCAATTGTTTATAGTGGCGCGACGATTGAAGAAGAATTCTTTAGAAATCTGGAACTATAATGATCTTCGTCGCAAATGATAAGTTCTTACACAGAAAAAAATTCCCTTATCTACAAGAGAACTGAGGAGAGATGTCCTTGGTAACTTCAGATGTTTTTCCGCTTAAGGAGAAAAAAGCCTAAACAAATCGTTGAAACGTCAATTGTTTGAAAGAAAAATTTCCTTGGCCTTAAATCCGACTTTCAAAAGTTTTTGTTTAAACATTACTTTAAATGATTTTTTCCGCTCTTATCACCATGAAATGGATTGCTTAACGCAAGAACATGCGTATTTTAAACTGTTTTAACACTTCATTGAGCACTTTTCTTTTCAGGACCTAAAATTTTCAGCCAAAATTGTTGGCTATATTTTTTGGAAAGCGAGAGTGACAATATATGTAATATTGTCCACAATTTTCTGGCGATGGTGCTGACATTTGTCACTCTGGCAAAATTGTTGCGACAATAGCGACAAAACTAAATCGCCGCGTTTGAAAGTTTTCACAGGAGAATTTTGTAAATTTGTTCATATGGGAATTGTGGGCAGTTAAATACATTTCAATAAAATGAATACTTCTAAAAACGTAAATAATTTAAATGCCATTATTTCATATGTATGTATGTATCTATTACATATAAATTCCATTTGAATTTTGTCAAAGAAAGTTTTAAACCCTACAACGACAATTTTTCATGTAATTGAAACATATGTTTTTATAAAACAAAACACCCACCACGCGGAAAATGCCCCGCGTGAAAAAATTGTTGCTGCCATTTTATGAAATAGGCCCAAGGTAAAAAAAAATTAAAATTTAAAACCTTCTATTTTTGAAAGCCATATTAAAGGTGAAGGTATATTTATTTTTTTTTTTTAACGAGACAATTTTACCTATGTTTTCCATCTCAAAAGCTTTAAAATGCCGTTAATGCTTTCCGTTTGCTTTTTTCCACTATTTTCATTTTACAAGGCGTACTTATCGCGGTGCATAGGCAACTGGCTGAGTCAGTGGGATCGTCGGTTCGAATCCTACTGAAAGAAGTCTGATGAGGAAGTGTGGTGATTTCCGAAATAGCTATCACTTCTACCATTTTTTCAAATTATTGTTACTTTTCCACAATAAATTTTCATTTAAAAAACGGCCTCGAGCTCAATATAAATTGTTGAATATAATTGTTATAAGGCCAAAAAAATAACAAAAACAAATAACTTAAGGACGAGCACACCTAAAAAAAGCTAAACATTCTAAAATAGAATTATTAGCAAAAAACCAACAATACCAACAACCAGATGATCAAGTGAATTGCAGCGGAATAGCTGCGCTTGATTGTGTTGGCATAACAAAAA
>NW_016157162.1:560322-596363 GCF_001687245.7 Rhagoletis zephyria | reverse complement strand
TAAAAATAGAATTATTAGCACAAACCAACAAAACCAACAACCACATGATCAAGTGAATTGCAGCGGAATAGCTGCGCTTGATTGTGTTGGCATAACAAAATGAAAATAGTGGAAAAACGCAAACGACAATTTACAAGGCGTACTTAGCACGGTGCATAGGCAACTGGCTGAGTCAGTGGGATCGTCGGTTCGAATCCTACTGAAAGAAGTCTGATGAGGAAATGTGGTGATTTCCGAAATAGCTATCACTTCTACCATTTTTTCAAATTATTGTTGCTTTTCCACAATAAATTTTCATTTAAAAAATGGCCTCGAGCTCATTATAAAATTGTTGAATATAATTGTAAAAAGCCCAAAAAATAACAAAAAACAAATAACTTAAGGACGAGCACACCTAAAAGTTAAGCATTCTAAAAATAGAATTATTAGCACAAACCAACAAAACCAACAACCACATGATCAAGTGAATTGCAGCGGAATAGCTGCGCTTGATTGTGTTGGCATAACAAAAATGAAAATAGTGGAAATAAGCAAACGATAATTTACAAGGCGTCTTAGCACGGTGCATAGGCAACTGGCTGAGTCAGTGGGATCGTCGGTTCGAATCCTACTGAAAGAAGTGAAATACAAAATCACATTTTCCCGCTTTTTATAATCGAAACTGTATGGTGGAAAGTGTGTTCTAATATCTATTTGATAAACAAAAAATGATCACGGCTGTACTTTTTGCTGATATATTACATACATATGTTCCATTTAGTTAAACAATATAAGAATATTGTAGTATGTACCACAAAAACGTATATTTTCTATAAAAAATCATAACTAAGAAAAAAGTCTTCGCTATTAGAGATTTGGGTTGATTGTAGTTCATAGTGTCTCTTTCCCGGTAAAAAAGTTAGAGAGAAAAATATACACGTTTTGAGAAATTAAAGTTAAAAAAAAATTTGCACTTTTTGTTTATTGTTAAATCAATAATTATATCATTCTATCTTTAAGTAACAAGAATTACTGACGTTTGAGTAAAAACATTGTTGGAATGTATTAAATTTTGACAAAGTTATGGGCATTTCAAAAAAAATTCTCACTGTCAATTCGAATAATCGATTTTTGCCTGAAAAACAAAATCGCGCTTAATTCGACCGAAAAATTTCTCCGAGCCAAAAGAAAAAATATGTGTCTCATTATTTGGACCAACAAACAATGTACCTATTTGAGTTTGGTCGAAATTAAAAATCATGCTCGTACCTGACCGGTTGTCTGGAAATGGAAAGCATCCGTTATATGTGACCTGGTCTACGAAAAGGGAGCTTACGTGCGAAAACTAGTTTTCTGTGAAAAAGCTGTTAAAAGTAAGCAACTCGTTTCGTCAGTTTCTCATTATCTCGTTAATTGTTCTCCGCGCCGGACGTCCAGTAAGTGTTGTTGTTGGTCCAGTAAGTGTTGTTGTTGGTCGGAATATTATTATAGTTCATCGTGTAAGTTGCTAGTGTGGAACATTGTGGAATAAGTGTGGAATAAGAATAACACTGTACTATCATATCTGCAATGGTGTTTGGCTCGGGGTCTTAACAAAACTATTTTATTCAATTTTCTACTTACCGGGCACACTAAGTTCGCGCCTGATCGTTACTTCGGTATTTTCAAAAGTAAGTATGCCGTCAGTAACATCGACACGTATGCAGATTTACTGCAGTGTGTCGAGGCATCATCACCTGGGGGTTATAATAAAGCTGTATCGGCTGAAAAAGTCGTCTGGTATGAATGGGACAGCTATTTTAAACCACTGTACAAGTCACTTGTTGGAATAACGCAATTCCATCATTTCATAATCTCTACAGATTGTGTAAAAACAAAGAAATTCGCAGACAGTGAAGAAGTGCAGTCCTTTAAGCTTCTGTTAAAACCTATCGATCCTGAAATGCCGAAAGTTATACAACCAGCCGGTTTATCTTTGGAACGTCAGTGGTACATCTATCACAATCTTCGCAGCTTAGTTTCGGATATATCTAAAGTAGATATTGTGGCTCCATTGCCGAAAGATTTGCCATCGAAGAAACGGAAGGCAAAAACTAGTGAAGATGTTCTCAAACCAGACGAGGAACCAGGTCCTTCTTCCTCAGGATCAACACGTAAAAACATCTCAAGGAAAACGACAACAAAGAAAAATACATAAACTACTCAGCATTATTATTTTTGGCCCATAATACGTTTTTCTAGTGTATAATCATGTCTTTATAGCTTATAATTCAATGTATTTTGTTCATTACCAATAAATTATATTTTGTCGTATTTTTACTCTTCTTTCTCTACATTTTTAGTACACTTCTAAGCAAGTTAGGATTTTCTGCTTTTCACCACGTGAAAAAGCATCTCATCTTCCATCCGAATCAACCAAAAAGTGAAAATTGATTTTTTGACACCTAAGGGTCACATATTAATTTCACTATACTTCTCTTTGAATTATGCTGGAAAAATTGCTGGCCAAGGATTTAACCTCACTCTTACAAACACAGGGTGTGTACAGATGCGATGGAACCTATTGAAAGTAATGCAGCGTCTTTCGGCATGCCCACCACGGAGCGGTGGCCTTTGCAGACACCCATGGTAGGTATTTGTCGTACTTATTTTTAACAGGGCGTTAGTGTGAGCTGGGTTATAGATAGTCCAGATCTGTTTATTAAGCCTCTACGATGCTGTGCAGCTGCCCCTCCGCTTTCGATCAGGTCGAGAGCCCATGTTCCCCGCGAGGGTCACACTAGTACGGAGCCTCACCTTGCTAGTTCATTCGCTATCTAATTTCGGCAAACGTCTCTATTGTCTGGAAGCCACATTAGGGTAATTTCGAATTAATTATAAACGGAGGCCAATTCTCTCCTACACTCTTTCACAACTTAATATCTAACTGAGAAAGAAGAGAGCGCCTGATTCCCCGCCTTACTACTGATAAAAATGTTGATCTGCGTTAGGTACTCACCGTCGCCTTAACTAAAACCGTTCCCATCACGTAACCGCTTAAGTGGTCCGGTAGATGTGAAAGCTTGGCTGCAAGTTAAATTCTTCATTTCACATTCCATTTTTAGTCCATATGTAATGCACTGGAAGCTACGATTACCGATGTTTAAAAGTTCTCTCCATGGTTTTGCTGAACATTTCAGACATTCTTTATCTGACTTTGAAGATGGGAATATAATTAGCTTATGAGGGTTGAAATCTAATCCCATAGATATAACATTTTAAGCCATATTTATATCTGCATATGCTTTGAAACTTCCAATTTGTTTCGCCTCCGAGCGTCATTCACTTACCACTTACTAATTGGACATCAAGACTGGACTCCAATATCTTCGACGGCGTAATGACAAGTGGACATCGAAGTGCAACTGATTTGCATAAAATTGAAATTGCAGAAGGATGAACAAATTATAGGTCGACCTACAACTTTTTCAACAGCCAAAACATAGTGACGAAACATAATTAAAAAGCCACGAAGTGCTGCAGGCGTTTAAGAAGCATGCGTGATTTTTGGCAATTACCGTGAAGCGGCAGATCGCTGGAGGAAGCAACAATTTGGTAAACCAGAGAGCGCTTCTCGCAGAACCCACTGCATGCGCTGAGATATTTTCAACGCAGCGAAGAAAAAGTTGGCAAAGTGTGCCTCCGTGTAGTCGTTGATGCTGATGACGGTCGCGTGGTAATGACTGCAGCTCCAATCACCGACTGAGTGGCAACATAAACTTCAACGCTACTGGCAGTGCATGTCTGCGAATTTGGTCCTCAGGCTAAAAACTGCAAAATTTCATGGTCATTAACTAAATTTTGGCCAACAAAGAAAAAATTTTGTGTTGGAAGCACTGCGAGCCGATTTGCCACCGACTGACCTGCGGCTGGTTAACAGAGCCCCAAAGAACCGCAGCCGCGCTACCATGGCATTAAAATCGATTGGTGCGGCTACTGTAGACGCGCCCATGGCGAGCTTTGGCTGGCGTGGAATGCGTAAATTATGGGATATTTTGCACAAAAATCAGAGTTTCTTCACCCGAAATTGCGAGGGTGCCGGTGCCCCACGCAACAATGCGTCGGCGGCATATATAACTGTGCATTATTGAGTTGAGTGAAGCACGTATTAAATATTGAAATTATTGTTTTGAATTTTAGAAAATTAGGCACGCAAACCGTAATTCGGCAGGAATTTTGTTGCGTTACTAAGAAATTGGGTATCTCCATTTTACTAATAAAAAACAAACACGGCGATGGAGTTTAGTTTTTTTTTTCTTTTTTGCATTCGACACACAGAAGAGCGAGGCATAATTGGAGGGGCGGGCTAATTACAGGTTCAACGGCGGCGTGCACGCTAGGCAGATGCAAGTGCAACGCTGCGCGATCAAAGAAATTTGTTGCGTCTTTGGCAGTTGATGTCGGTTTGATTGACGGATGCATTGACAAAGTGGCTGAAATCGACGAAGGAGCCGCTGAGGAGCGTCGGGTGGGAAAAAAAACGTTGAAATTTGGCGCGCGTTGCAGCAACGCTTGTGCACGCATTGATGCACAATCAAATACTTGCAATGCCGAAATATATGTATGTATGTACAATAAATAGCCGAAAATGTTCAGCGTTGAGGTGCCTGCCACGCGATCGCTGGATCACTGCAATTACAAGAACACTATATATATGTATATGTACATATGTACGTACATCTTTGTTTACAGTCAGCGGCAGGTATTGTAAAATTTTGCTTTACAGACTAGTAGAGTGGTGGTGGCGATGACACTGATAGCCTTGTGGGTAATCGAAAAAGGTAGGAGTTTGCATTGAGACAATGGCAAAGCAAAATTATAGAGAATAAAAAAAAGTAAGAAAATCGCCGGAGAAATCACCTGCAAACATTGTTACACCTTGTCACCTGTTCGCCGAACGCATCAACGTTGCAACTTGCAATGCTCCAAGGGAATTACTCGTGTTATCTGTCGTTTACGTAATCGTAATTGCAAGCAATAAAAACGCACGCAAAGGTATACTCCTATAGAGCCATGAACCGTGGGGAAGACAGCTAAGCTGATAAAGGTGACAAATGAATTAAAAAAAAAAAAAACAGTAAACAGGAGTGGTAGATATGTATGTATGTATGTATGTCTGTAGAGAAATAAGTATGTTGGTACAAAATACGTCCTCTTTTGTAGGAGGCTTGCGAATTGCTGATATATGTACGTATTGTGTATAACTGATTATTTATTTATTTGGTTTACCAGCGATAAACATTTTGAGACAAACGCGCTAGCGGCACGCTTGACGCCCCCTTTTGTCCAATATAAGGCCTCACACTCAGAAATCGAATAGACTCGGAACTGGTGACTAGGACGGTCATCAGAGGTGTTAAAGAATGCAATCATTTTTAACTAAATTATTCATTTGATTGAAGTCCTGAGTGATTGCAATCATTTTTTATTAGTCCTGACTAAGACTAAAAAAAAATTAGTCTTTATTATTTTTTTTGATTTATTATTCATAAATCACTTTTTTATTAACTTCTTGTTAGTCACTTGAATTCAGCCATTGGATTGCATTCTTTTAGTCACTTTTTGTTAGTCATTTGATTTCAGTGATTGGAATGCATTATTTTGCAGTCCTGTTAATTTTTTTTCAGGTACCGAGAATGCATCCCGGTTTTGGTTTATTTATGCACGAAAACAAAAGGTAGTGTCAAAAAATGCGAACAAAACTCTAGGGAACGTTCTTAAGAAGAACAGAATGAGAACGAAAGTACCGAGAACATTTTCAAGGAGGAGCAAATAAGAAAAAAAGCCTGCGAAACGTTCTGCGCTAGAGAACAAATCGTGATCAACAGCTTTGAGAACTTAATATTAAGAATGAGAGAGACGTCCGCGTTTTGAGATGATAAATCGCTTCATTGAAAACCCTGACTTTTAATTCTTAGCCAGAAAAAGTCTTGAGCATTTCAACTTTAAGATCGTTTATTGTTAGGGTGAACTGTCCATTTCTGGAACAATTTTTCACTTTCTGTGCAAGAAAAGTTCGTGTCGTAAGTCTTTCGTTTAGAATGTCCAAATTACATTTGGACTGAGCTGGAGTTTGTTAAATTTTATACTGATCTACATCCCAACTGTAGCAATATGATTTGCACAAACATAAGTAGTAAATGATATTTTGTATGTATTGAATTGACTTATGTTAAAATTTTTTCATTTTCAATAAAATATTCAAGCAGAACAGACTAGTTTGCATCTAAACCGTTCTTGTTTTACAAAAAGAAAATACTTAAGTACAGTGAAACCCACTTAAGTACATGCCTTATAAAATAATTTGTATTTAATCTTCTCAACAGGTGGCAATGCTCTTCAAAGTCCACAAGAAATTCGAAATTTTCAAAGTTCAAGCTAAATATTTCCTAAAGATTTCTTAATACTTGTTTGTTTGACACCCATATCTTAATATTTCGTATAAATTGTGTACAAGTTAACTAAACTCCACTTCTAATAGAGCTGGTAACCCTCATCACAATATTTGCACCGGCTACCTTCTTCGACAAGTTTATGTTTAAAGGATTTACTCTAGGATGAACCTGGTTATCAAGTTTCCTCCTTGTACCAGAATTATTCGAGCGAATGAAATCCATTTTTCATTGCGACTGATTGAACCTTTGATGAACGACCATTTCTGATAAATAAAAAACAAAGCATTTTCGAACTTTGCTTTTCTTGAGGTAGAATTCCTAAATGTGGTGACTTTTCTTTGAAAATCGGTCTTGTTCCAAATGAACTTTTGGTAGAGCTTTTGGTATAACGCCTCTATGAACCAAAAACGAATGTCTGCAAACCTTTTAATCTTATATATATGGCACTGAAACTGTTTGTCGGTTTGGTCCCAGACTCAAAAAAAATCGACAACTGCCTCTCCCTTTCAGAAACTGGATCATTTTTTATCCCGAGTGCTCTTGGTCCTTCCTTCCATCCATACGTAGCAGCCGAGTCGAAGCATCTTTTCACCGGCGCGTTGTCGTCCATGCGTCTAAGCGGAATAATACTGCGCTCAAGGTCCTGGCGTTGAGACCGTGCTTTTGTTTTATATAGTGCAGCTTCGATTCATATTGGTAGCTCGTACTACGTTTTCTAGATTGAAGAACTCGCACGCAAGTGAGACGCTATTTCTAATAACCCGTTTGCTTTCAAACGATGCGGACAGTTCCCTATGCATTGGAAAGGGCTAAATATTGTCGGGCTACATTGCCTTATTAGTTTTTCGGGGATTCATCACTTCGCACTCTTTGTCAAACCATAGCTCCATCCATATATCCAGTGTTTTGAGGACGTCTGTTACTAAATTTTCATGTGTGTTTATGCGGAAACCAACCCCGCTCCTACCTTAGATTCTGATAGAGTTCTCACGCGTCTGTAAGACAGAAGACCGCTTGCAACTGCCCCTACCTTTTAACTGAATAAATCGGAGTGGCAACATCAAAGATCCTTCCTTTCTACCATGCCTCTAGGCAGAGGTTCTTTCCAAATCTCGCACTTGGGTTGCGCACATTGTCCGGAGCGCGCGAACGGGAACGCCAGAGCCGCTAAAATCACAAGAAAAAAATGGCTTGAGTTAGGAAAGAAGGATAGAGAATACAAAGTATGTTCCAAGAGTAGAGGATGATGGTCAAAAGGGAAGTATGTGGAAATCACGCCAGAAAACAATGCTTTCCCTATATACAAAATGTTATCCCTTACGATAATAGTGTAAGGTTGCCACTTATTTTCGATTCTACACTATTTATCCAAAATATCGCAATATGGATATCAAATTAAAGGTATTGTTGAGAACTTTGGTCCGAAAACATTTTCGATCAGGGTTGCCACGCTTCTATGAAATACAAATTTTTATTTTGTTAAATTCAATCAGCATTTTTTGTATGTATAGATAGTACATATACGCTCAATATATGTACTATTCATTCCACCATATTTCGGAATAGGGTTGCCATCTAAATTTTAAAGTAAGAAATCCAAAATTTTTTTTATTTCCAAGTACATAGCACAATGCGCTCAATATATATACTATTCATTCCACCGTATTACGGAATAGGGTTGCCATCTAAATTTTAGAGTGAGAAATTTACTTAATAGATATCGAAATCTAAAATTTTTTTTTATTTCTAAAATATTTTTTAAATCTATCCAAATGACAAGTATTTGATATCCAAACCATGCAAATTTTAAAAAGTATATGGAAGTTACTCCGGGCAAAGCTCGTTCAATCTGGTACTGTTTATAAACTGTCACACTATCATGTTCAGAGTCAGAAATAAAATGAATAAAAAAAAACAGGTACTGGCTTAAATACGTCATCCTATAAACTAAAAAAAAAATATGTAGAACAAAGTAATTGTCACAAATATGTCTATGTATCAATGTATATCTTGATCTATGTATTTAATTTGAAAATTATGTTTTATCGCCTCTCGAAAATTGGACAAATGTGAGTTAAAGAAAATTTATTTAGATAATAAGAACATCTTTTTATTAATTGAATAAAAAAGTAGACACTTACAAAATTTATACGACATTTTTATAACTTGCCATCGATAAAGGTTCACTCGCTATGAATGTTACAAATGGTTGGCGTTTGACGCGTGTCAGCGACACATAAACGACAAGCTGAATGCATACGCACTCAAAGAAAAAAAATAACAAAAAGGTACTAAATATGACCCAATTAATAAGTGCAATTAAGTGAAGAAAAAACGAAGTATGGTAGAGTGGCTGTAGGTAGTGTATAGGTTGAGCTACACAAGAAATGGGCGCACACTTTTTATACTTTAAGTTGAATTTATTTACGAACTGCCCAAATTGCAGAACGGTACCGTAATGAACGTATTGTCCGCGCCTGGCATACGCCAACCCAAAAAACAAGCGAGTGGCGGCGGCGTCAGTGGTAGGCATAGCACAGTAGTGGCAGCGCCGCAAACACCTGCAACTGTGAAGGCGGGTTGCGACCAAAGGAATATGGGACACAGAACACAGAACAGACACAGGACAACAAGCAAACAGATCGCAAGATGCGCATCAAGATAATGTCCAGTAATTACGTTATAAAGTAACATTTTCTCACATTGTACACACGCACACTGATATGTATACAGACACACACAGGCCCATCCGACGCTGGCAGGATTCACAGGACGTGAGCGACAATCGAGCGCCACAATCTGGCAGCGGACACAGGGCGACGAGCAAATGACAACCTAAAATGCCAACAATATTGTCAACGGCTACATGGCGTTAGCTGAAGTCAGGCCGCAAAGTGCCGCCGACGGTCGCCAAAAAGGACAACACACAAAATAAATAAAAGTTTGCGTGCGCACAAGCTACAGTGGCAGCCAGCCGGCGAGTAGAATTTCCTGCGAAAGCGATAAATTAAATGACTGACATAATTATTAGGAAATTGAAATAAATACAGACACACGTATATGCACATGCACACAAATGTAAAAAAAAAAATATTTTGAAAAAAATAAAAATCGAAAAGGACGAGCCTGACCGAATTGAATTGACTGCAGCAACGGCAGCAATAAGACATTTATTGTATGCGATAAAACCGAAAATTATTTGAGCAAACATAATAAAGTTAACATTGGTGGTGAAATGACAATGGTAAGGATTTCACAACAACAATGATGCGCATTTGAAAACACGCACAGCCGCACATACATATGTACGTATGTATGTACCTTTAACCCAAGGCTGTGAAAGCTTTGTAACTCTGGGCATAGGTATGAAGAACCATAACTGTTTCTTATTATTTTTGCAAAGAAAGCATTTTATTGGGTACCTACATATACATACATACATATGTATAATTCTGGCAATATATGTACAAATATACCAGCCTTAACGACTTTGTATCGTAGGCTTTCTAGCCAAGCCTGCACTCTTTCTTGAAGGTGGAACCTCTGACAACATAATAACAGACAAGGCGTTAATTTGAGTGCGATTAACTGGCTTCTGCTTGGTTTTGGATTAACGGTTGTAAATGTCGAAAATTACTACTTACGCTACTATGTATGTATACTGAGAGTGGGCTAATGCCCTTGTTATATGTCATAAAGTTTGATTCATTCGAGAACAATCGTACCGTTTGTTCTTTTAGCTGTGTTACTTAATAGCAACGTAGTGAAAAGAGTACACAATATTGTGGTGGTTCTCTGATATAAAGAATATTTGAATTACATATTAATTATTTTGTTCCATTTTAATGGCAACTTTGGCTCAAGATTTTTGATTAAATGACAGCGTAGTTATGTATATCGGGTGAGTTATTCCGGTGCTATCTTCTTTCTTTAGTTTGATAAATGAGGAGATAGCCTAGCTGAGACTTTGTATTTTAAATTTCCCTATATTTGAATGGAGCTTAATTTAATTTCACATCCCTGCCGCCTCCTTTTCGAATTTTCTAATTGGATTCCTTTCAACAACATCTATATAACAATCAAGTTTGTGAATACTAGGGTGATTGACACGGTCTTTCCCAAATTGGTTTTCGCAGTATTTTATTTTTATTTTTTTAATATCTAAAGGCGGTTTTCTTTTGAAATTTTGATTTTTCGATTTTTTTTTTTTTATATCGAATAAACCGAATTTTTTTATCGAACCAACCGGTTTTTTTTCATTTCATACAAATCTTGACCTCAATAAAAGTTTTGAGTTTTTCGAAGTTTTCAAGGCTTTTTCTTGTGTAAGGGAAAACCGTAAATATTTTTATAATTATATATCAGGTTATTTGGGGATGAATAGTATATCATATTTCATTACAATAAATGAATGTTTGGCGCTTAAACGTGTTATACGTGTCTGGCCGAGCTTCTCATACAATTCGTGTGCTGCTTCTTGATGTTGTGACACTAATCCACATTTTACAACTCCCGCGAAGAAGCTTTTTTAAGGCTGAAGTACACTCGCAGGCTTGCCATTGTCTGCCGGGGGCTACCGCTATTTGAATAAAAAAAAAAAAAACTTTTTTTGATATTGCTGCGGCCAGAAATTTAATCATGGAACTACCGAGTGGCAGTAGGCATCTCGGCTACGGCGGCAAGAATACTACTGAAATCCGAAATAATGAATAAATGAATTTTCCACTGTTTTTTTTTATCTAAAAAAACTTATTATTTTGCTTTGTTCCCTTCTAAAGAAAAAGGCTTCACACCAAGATAAGCATTTTCACTGTATGAAAACCACGTAAAATAAAACCGGTTTATATGGTTTTTTCTTTATAAAATAGGGAACCGTTTTTTTTTAATTGCAATTTTTCGAATTACTCGAAAACCGGTATTGGAAAAAAGGCGAATAATCGAATAACGCAGATAATACAAGTTCATAAATGTAGATACATGTTTGAGCATATACCTATGCATATATGTATACTTATATATATATACTATATAGGTATACCTATTTGAACCCTTGAGTCAAAAGGAATGAACCAAAGACCAGTTGTTTAAAAAATAAAAATTTATAGCAGAAAATATTGGGATCAATTTAACGGTTGTCTTTTTTATGCATCAAAAGTACAAGCCATCAACCAATAACTGGTCGGAGTAAGAAAAAATTTAAGTTTTTTGTGGATTCATTCGAAAATGGATATATTTTCTTTTGTGAGAAAATCACTAGTTCTGAACTAGGCGGCTTCTAATACATTTAAAAATCTATTTTGCATGCAAACAATTGTCGAATTTAACACGGTGATGTCCTAGGAAGTGGAATTTCTCCCCTGCCGCAATACCTTCTCTGCAGTTCGGAACCAGTCCTAAATTCTGCTGATGGGATCTAGTTCGCTCTGCATCACTTTTTCTATAGTTCTTAATTCATCACCTGAGATACATATAGATTTCTAATGAAAAGTTGTTTATTCTTCGGGACTTATCAAATTTGCTGTGACAATTTTGGACTTAGAGGAACTTTGCGTACCACTGAACAGAGACGGTTAAAAATAAAAAAGGTTGCATCAAATATATTTTTTTAGAAAAAGTCGACTTTTGCAGCAACTTTTCACTCTTAGCTAGCGATATGTAATTTTAAAAGGTAAAACAAAATTGTTTTTTAAAAATCCCACAGTTCACTGCTTTTGACGTGGTGGGTATCTAGTTACTATCGGACTGGTTCGTTTTTGGTGATAAAGATCTAGTACTAAACTAGAAATTTGGCTCACTATTTCGGGGTTGCCCTGCAGGGTAATTACCACATATTCACATACCTATGTACATATGTAGATAGTCTATTAAGTCACGTACGTGTTTGGGCAGTGCGGCAATGAAGTTCAAAAAAATATATCGCATATTGATTTGATACACCTTTCTAAACAATGATACAGTGATATAAAAGTTGAAGATATTGACTTAAATATTTCATTGCAACAACTTGTGGCATAAAAGAATTGACGACTTTTAAGTGGACGAATATATCTGTACATACCTACATATGTATGTAAATATATTTGTACGCGCTAATAAAACAATGTAAATTGCTGCTATTAACCGTTGACCTGAGCGTTGCTAAAACGAGAATATTTATAACGCCGATCCTCAACAGCAGTTTTATGAGCCTCAGATTCGCATTGTACCACCGCCAACTTCAAAACACCAACAAAAGGTGTGAATGCATACGCAGTGCTATTTATGCTTATTGCTCCATAGCGAAGTTTTTCTGGTAATAGTGCTATACATGTATAAATACTTTAGTAAGTTTGTATGTGTACGCTTTACCATTTAAATATCGCCGCGCGCATCACAGTCAGAAGACTCCATATTGTTGAACCATTTGCATAGCTGCCAGCGGAAAAGAATTTATTTTCCGAGTTATTTATGGGCAAAAGTTGGCAGTTAACAAGATTTAATAGACCAGCTAAATACAGTAGCTCAACTAATTGAAAAAAAATTACAATTGGACTCGAACTACCGATTATTGCGGCAGCGCAGATCGCGAAATCGGTCACTCCTAGGTGAAGTTGCGCCAAAGGCTGAATCCGTTGTAGCCCGCTCTATGCAGCTAGTTGCCAGACAGTGTCTGTTTTTTTTTGTTAGTAGTTGCGGCCTTTTCATCTCTTCGGTTGTGTGTAGTAGCTAAAGCTATTGTACCTATGGTCATTTCAGATGCAGTAGCGCATTCCACATTTGCGGCCCGTAAATCTTCCGGTTATGCATGTGACGCTCAAATTAGTCGACGGGCCATTTGGCTTTTGTATTTGGCCAGTATGTCGAAAGGTGATAGCTGCAAGCAGTAATAACAATTCAAAATTAATAAACAAATTTAACTCGCTCATGCGGTGTTAGAAAGAAAGCTAATTTTATTGGGATTTAGTGAAAAAATTTTTTCAATTCTTCCAAGAGCTGGGAGAGCGCCTTAAAATAAGAAATGTTGAATTGTGAACAAATGCAACCGTAGCGACGGCTTATCGCAATGGCTCTTTTCTTTGTTCATTTGGTAACACATTCACATTATATACATACATACAAATGTTTTTAAATGTTTTCTTTTTAATAAAAACAGGGTTTTTAAAGGATTTGAGAAAAAAGTAATAATTTTTTAAGAATATATATTTTAGAAAACAACTATCTAAACAAAATGATAAATAAAAAAAAAAATATTTATTTTTGGATAATTAATTTTTTTAGGAGAAAAAATATTTGTGGCGCGATAAAGTGCAAATTTTTACAAGACTTCGAGTCGTGCAATTTTGTCTAATTTACGACTTACTCAATGAGGCTGTATAAATCAGTTAGGTACCATCGAGAATCCATTTGAATCATATTAAAAGTACCGAACTCTAGTAAAAACGTCTATCGAAGGACGAGTTTACGAGGCTATTTGGCAATGCTTTGAGGAAAAAGCCAACGACGCGGACAATTGGTTCCAGTTTTTGCCTGCATTTTCAAACGGTAGGTAGACAAAACTCTCAACTATGTCAACTCAAAACTCTGCTAACAGCCTCCTCAATTCTGTATTTACATTATAAAAAAGCAAAACAAATAGATCTAAAAGTGAAGTCAATAAACTCCCAACTTCGGATCGCTATAATTTTTCTTAAAAAGTAGAGTACTTCTTTTTCGAGCTCTTACATTCCCCACAACGCCAGCCTGAGCTTTCAGCCGATAATCACCAAGGATTGTATTGATTAGACAATTGTAAAAAATTTATATATAGCAAAGCCAAACTTTTAACTCACTTATCACAGCCATGTTATTGTATGGCGAAAAAACATGGACGATGAAGTACTCCGGCCCGGGGAGTAAGGAGGAAAAGGATTCTGTGTTGCTGACCGCTAATATCGTAACTGATGGAACAATATTGTTACGCTGGTGGTCTTGTCGAGTGAATGGACGCAAATGCTGCAGTCCTGAAGTATTCCATGCTGTACCGGCTGACGATGGCAGAGATTTTTTAAATGTATTTAAGGAGGTAGGACCGTTAGTTGGATTGATGACGGGCTCCCTTTAATATAATCAAGACGAAATATGTGTCTCCTGTTTGACGGAGGTTGGCAATAAGGAGAACTTTCTCTGTTTTCCCCCGGCCTCTACCAGACTAATTTGACAAATGTTTGACACTGATGTTTTGGGAATAGATCGCCAACATCCTTCAAACCTAAACAGTTTTCTTAAATTTATTGATAACTCGAAGAAATTTGAAAAGTAATCAACCTTAAAAATATACCTTTCCTTCTCTTATTCCCAAACTAGGCCTTAAACACATTGGGCTCCTATGCCAGAGTGCTTGGGTTTTCTCAGCCTACTCAAATACATATTAATTCATTTCTTCCCCGTGACATATGTATTCAAAGCTGCAAGTGCATAAAATGGAGAAATAAACGCTTTTTATTTATTTTCTCGTATAATTTTTGGCTTTGGTTTCAAGCGAAACAGGCGTGACGTGCACGCGCACGCTTAAAGTGTGAGTTCGCTTACATGAACGAAATCAAACCAGCAATCTGTTCCATCCGGCAACAAATCGCAGCTCCATACTATAATGAATGGTTTCACTGTGTCGGCAATCTCTGCCACTACTCACCTGCCACATCAGCCACCAGCTAGCAAATGTTGCACTCGTTGCAAATGCATCCTGTAATCGCTTGGCAATCAAAACCGCCAATTTCCAAAAAACGCAACCAACACCTTCATCGATTTGCGCATCATTCGATCGAACCATCCATCAATCGATGAGGACGGCAGCCAGCAGCAGAATAAACGCCACCAACACCACCAGCACCACCGCCCTGCCTGCACTTTGCCATCCTTCTCAACGTGACGATCTGTAATTAGTTCTTCAGTATTTGCATTGCGGCACAACCCCGAAATTGCGTTCGTCCAAAGCAGTGGGCCGCAAGTGGCATGCTTCCAGCAATGATCGCGCTGACTGCACATTAACTGATCGCAATCTTTGGTGCAAAGCGTTGAATTGCCGATGTTGTGGTGGAGCAGAAAAGGGGATGTAAGGGAAGCGTATTTCTGCTTGTTGCTCTTGTTTCATATTGTTGGCGGTGCCAAGGTGTGTAATCAACTTTTTGCGATCAGTTAATGTTTGCCTTAACATGCGAAGGGTGGTTGTAAGTACCATTCGTGGTTTTTTGCTCTTGTGTTTCCCTCTTTCAGCCACTGTTCAGCAATCGTTTGCACATCGAATTGGTTACAAGCTGCAGCATTCGTGGCACGCGACTATCTACTTGTTGTACCCTCTCTCTGGAGCACTCATTACTTTAGTTATAATGATGTAAAAACTACGATTACAAGCAACTTAAAAACATTAACAAATTTGTTGAAATATTAACTTCAACTTATGTACGTACATAAGTGGGCCCCCGGCAAATGTCCTATATAGTTACTCAACGGCAATTGCATTAATGTGTAATGAGATCATTTACTATGGAGGCCAATTGTTGAGTGAAAAACATATACACTAAAATCCAAAAATTAAATCTCAATATTTATAGCATTCTGTAGACTTTGGAAGAACAACGACAAGCTTTGTGAAAATGACTCCAATTCTTATGTTGTAAAACTTGATATGCAAACTCTTTTAACATTTTCAATTGGATCCAAATAACGTATAAATTATGGAAGGAAATCTCCAGATCGAATTCATCTCTTTTGTCGCAAAATGAAAAGCGCATCTTAAAGCAGGCAAACAGAAGCGAAAAACCACGCATGGCGGCACCCCAGCACAACATGGACACACAGCTGACCACATCCATTATAATGCGATGGTACCCCTTATGAGAAAAGTCCTATTTCATCTCACAAAAGTGGAACGAAACGGATGGCCTGTAGTGTAAACACCGAGCGCCTCACCGCCCAGCGAACTGTGTATGTTTAGATTTCTGTGAATAGGTACACTGTCGACATGATGACCTGCGGTTTTTGCTCTGCGCGCGCCTATACAAAATGTATAGAAAGCTTATAAGAGCTTTGCCCGCGTGCAAGGCAGTGCCTATCAGTGACGTAAAACTTATATGGCTGTGGAGAATTACGTAGGGCACAGCTTTTATCTATGTCTAAGTTTGAAGGGATCTCAATCAGCCGGTTGAAACCAAATAAAGTTTTAGATAGCACGACTCTTGGATACCGGAATGCTGATTGCTTATGCAGATGAAAGTCACATCATTAGCCTAAAGCACTGATGGGCACTGCCTTGCCCGCGGGCAAAGCTCTTTTAAACTTTCTATATATTTTGTACAGGCGGATGCAGAGTAAAAGCTCTCTCTGCCCATCGCTGGCCTAAGCGCCTATACAAAATGTATAGAAAGCTTAAAAGAGATTTTTCCTCGTGCAAGGCAGTACGCATAACCGGCCTTAAGCTGAATTAGGAAAAGACAAAATACCTTTTGGGCATGACACGAGGCAAGACTTTTCGTAGTTTTCGCATATAAATTTAAAATTTTTAAAGAATTTTACACTTTTAGGATCCTAACACCGTAGATTACTTAATCCTGAAGGTTAAACAATAAATATCTCGCGGCAAGAATGAAGAGCATGTATATGCACGTATCATCATATCCGTACCTTTAAGTGTCACAGAAGATAAGAAAGCTTAGAGAGAACTTCTAGCATGGCCAATGGACACCGAAGAAGATAAATTACGAATTGTAGAAGTGCTTGATTATATATCGCACACCATCTTCAAATAAATAGGCACAACTCAAAAATCAGTACCTACTGATTCAACGCATTTAATATAAAAACAGGTAAAACAATAGTTTTTAAAAGCCGTTGTAGAGCCTAATAAACAAGGAAAATTACTTTCGTAGAGATGATTGGTACGTGAGTTCGCTTTACTACTCAAATTACGTATTTCTTGTGAATGACGCGTATCGTGGTTCGGTTAAATACATATTTCTTATTATCGTGTAAAAATATTATATCCAAATAGTCTGGATGATCTTCCATACTTACCTACAGCCGCTGTGGCTTGACCCAAAATGTCAGAATCATTCATTGTTTTATTCAACCAGACCTTTATACATATGTATGTACGGGTGGCAAATTTATTAACACATTTGTGATTTCATTGTTTCTCATATGTCTCATTACTTTTCATGAGCTATTTGGCAAATACGGTGTTGTTGTTGCTTGCAAATGTTGCATAACCTATAGTTGGATTTTATTGCCAAACATTGAGCTTCCCTGCTTTTTGTTGTTATTGCTGAGAAGGATGCATGCGAATCGTTTTCAAGTGGCCCATATATCACTTCATAGCTGAGACAAAAGCTGAAGGATCAGCCACAACAATCACACGAGTATGTAAGATTGTGCCTGCAGTAGCCACCTAATCAAATTGTCATCAACAAAAGTGCAAACAAAATAGCAGGAACAACAACAAGAGAATAGCAGAATAGAAAAACAATCAAAACAACCACAAAAAGAGCGAAAACAATTAACTACTGAAGTATTCCGGGTGTCTGGTTGCTGCGTTCCGCTAACCCTCAGAGTGTTATATCCAATGTATCGTATGGATCTGCCGTTCCCTTTGCTATTTTGTTTTGTTGCATTTGGCCGAACTCCCCTGCCGTCCTTGCTGTTGGAAGTCATCATTAACGCATATGCCACACCGCGACCGCATCATAAATTATTTCTGCAATGACTCTGTGTCACATTGTGTGGCACTGTTGGACCTTATTTGCGATGCGTTGCTGTGCGAAAATGACAAAGGTCGGAAGGAAGAGTGCCTGTGTGTCCTGCAACAGCAGCACAGCCAATCACGTTTTTTTTTGAAATTTTATCCACTTCCATGGATTTCCCACTTCCTATTTGGATGGATGCGTAAGCAGCCTACGAGGGGAGTTCAGAAAAAATGTGTAGAATTGATGAACTGGCAAGATGAGGAGAATGTTTTTACAAGACAAATAAATAAACAACAGTGTGTCGAGTTTTCACTCGAGTTTTGACTCTGTGTAGCATGAAGAAGGAGAAATTTTTGAATTGATTTTTTATTCGAATCGAAACCTGGGTTAACCAGTATAAACCCGAGTCGAAAGAATCAAAAACAGATATCGGTAACAGAAATTTGTAGATTTTGAAAAAAAATTAATATAAGAACCAAATGCCGCGTGATTTTTCCAAGAATTTCCGGACCGTTCAGGATATTTTCAGAACTTCAGGGTATTTTTCATGTCTTGTTTTTTTTTGTTATCTTTTCGGGAAATTTTAAAATTTATTCGGAGCTCTTCTGGATTTTTTCAGGACTTTCGATATTTCCGGGTATTTCGGAATTTTTAAAACGTTTTGTGATTTATTTTTGTGAAATTTTCTGGACCATCTGAAATTTTTCAAAACACTTATAAATTGTGTTTAGGACTTTAACTAAAGGGTGGTTTATTTTATATTTTTCCATTTTTTTCAGTATCTTTTGAGACATTACGCATTTTTTCGGGAACATTCAGAACTTTTTCCTTGATCGACCTTTTGGAATCTTTTCCGGATTTATAGGGATTTTTAGGGATTCTTTTGGATGTGTTAAGATTTTTTTTTAGGATTATTAACAATACTTTGTAAATATTATATTGTTCAGATTTTTTCAGAACCCTTTAAGATGTCTTCGGTAGTTTCGGAATTTTTCGTCTTTTTCTTTTTGGAATCTTTCTTGTGAGCTTTCGGGAACTTTTATAATTTCTTCTACATTTTTTAGGTTTTTTCGGCATGTTTTTGGGACCATAAGTTATATTTTCCGAAATGTCTTTAATATTTCGTGATTTACTTGTTGTAATCTTTTCGGGAACTCCAAGACTTTTTTGATTTTTTTACTTTAGGTGTTTTTTCGAAAATTTTGGCATTTTACGCATTTTACTTTTTTAATTTTTGTATGAGTTTCCTGGAATACTTATTACGTTTTTCCCCATTCTTTGGTATTCTTTTATTTTGTTTCGTATTCTGTCGGAATGAGTTCAGCTTTCTTCAGAGCTTTTGTGAACCCCAATGATTCGGGAATTTTAGGTATTTTGTTTTTTCGGGATTTTCCCGGAATTTTCGGGGGCCTTCGGTATTTTGCGGGGGCTTTCGACTCATTCACGAATATTTCGGAAACTTTCAAATACGAAAATATATTTGAATCTTAACTTTTCTTTGTAAGACTGCCCAACATATGAAAATCATAATTTACAAGTTAATTTTTTCTCAACAAATATTTGACAATTTTTTTTAACAAAACAATAAGATCCAAAAATTAACTAAAAGTGTTTCCTTTATAGCAAATTACATAATCGGTATGGTGTCTGGAAGGAGTCCATGCAGCACAGCCAAAAAAGTTCAAGTTGTCAATATTATCTGGGAAGATATTGCCTGGTATACAATCGCAAAGTGATGATTTTAAGAGAAAAGTTGGTCATTGAAAATACCTACATATGTAATTCTGTTAAAAATAATAGTCGTAAAATCTGTTTTTATGCGGCATTTTTAAAAAGTAAATATTTTTTTCGTTTTATATAGGTCAGTGCCAAGTGGAAATCCGGCATTAGGCTTACAGAAACTTTTATTTAAAATGAAAAAAATTGTTCATATCTGATTCCACTAATTCCTCTCTCCTCATTGCAAAAAACTTTGTATCTCCCCTCGTATAAATGCAGCATATTTCTTGTTATTTATAATTGTGGCATATCTTTTATACACAGATGAGTGATGAATAAATTTGCGAGTGTGGCAAGAATTTAATTGCAATTCAATGAGCTGTAAACTTATGCGCGTTTGTTGCTACCATATGTAGTGTCTAAGTAGTAGTAGGTATCTAATCGAAACAGGTGTTGCCAAAGTAAACATGGAGAAAGAATAAAAGCCAAAAATTCAGTAAATTAATAAATCTGTTGCAAATTTGTAAAATATGAAACACCTCGCCTCAGTCGTGCGGCAAGTATACGAAACTTGACAAAGCAGCCCATAAACAATTTCGCCACCTTTCCAGTTCATTCAACCGGACGGTTGCTATCAAAAAGTTATTCAGTTGCAAGTTCCACAACGCATCGAAGAGCGTACACACCGCGCAACTGGCAGGCAGGCTTATAGTTTCCACCGGTAATTATGGCCACGCCACGTCATATTTTAGCGCCTCAACGCTATAGCTACGACATTTACCATGCAAAAAGGATTGATTTGTATGCGTCGATAAGCGCAACACCGGCGCATCGCCGCTACGCACTCTCCTTCCACCACACCACACCACACCACACACTCGCTCACTCGCTCACTCGCTAATAACAGTTATTAATTATATTGGCCATGTTGCGTACTCCCAAAATTACTGCACGCTTTGCTGCGCCTTTACCGTGCTCTATGCACCATGCAACGTTCACCGTGATGCACCAAGCGCCTTTGTGGCACTCTTTTGGCTATGCACCTTTCCGCCTTCTTCCATCACATATTAAGCCATAAAATTGAATTCTCATTGAATGTCATTAAAAATTTCGTTAAAATTCGCTAAGTGATCATTGTCATCGGGCATCGCAGCGCTTCGCCTCGAGCGCGCTGGTGTTTCATGCGGTCATTCGCTCGCCCGTTCGCCGCATTTTGTGTTGCATGCAAGCGTCGGCTACAGCTGCTACAAGGCCCGCTGGCTGCATGCTGCGTGCATTTTTATTATCCAAAATCACTGGTTAACAAACAACACATTTGTGAACATGTTTTGATTAATTTTCGTGTACGATATGTACTCGCTTTGGCTCCCAGATAACGAGTCAAATTATGGGCAACTAATTATCGAGCGTTTAGTGCGTGCTTGGTGTGGCGGATGAATGATGTCGATAATGACAAAATGTAAATAATAATGTGAATGGTTATTTTGAAAATAAACGTAGTTTTTTTGGCAAGTATTTGTCTTAACTAGGTTGTCCCTTTCTGTGCGCTTGGCGAATCAGAGATCGAACGGAATTTCATGCCTTGGTCCAATGCTCAGCATTTTTTCATAATAAATTTCAATTGTTCATGGTGGTGTTATGTCTGATTATATTCTACGGACCTGTGATCTGATAAAAAGGCATGAAAGTTAGCTACATCGCTGTGATAATGAATTACATTCAAGGGATGATTTGGGTTGCTGACACTTTTAAATTGCAAGCGTCCTTCGATTAATGAAACTAGACTGGTTGGTTAGAGCCATTTATTGTCTTATTGACAAGCAATTATACATAAATTTGTACCTATTTTGAATCCTCACACTCATGTAAAGCTGTATCAATACTGCGCTATGGTATTGCACCGCGAAAATGTTTACAGGGAGTGTCTTCAGCTTGACTGCCCTTTTCCTTTCGGTAGATCAGTGTCCTGCGCATACAGCTGCACGTTTGTAGGTATTTTCCTAAAAGAGTCCTAGTTTTCAATTCATCGTAGGTATACCTGATCTGGCTAGTAATCCTAAACGATCATGTTTAGCATAGGGCTGCCATAAGCCTGGGCCCATCGACCAGGACCCTTATCATCCAAATCAAAAACGAAGATGTTTTTATATTGGTTAGCTTGTCGCATCATTGCACGACGATCAGTTCTGGACTGCATACCTTCTATACCTTTGCCTCTTGGTAAGTTATCCAGCTAAGACTTGAACCTTAAATAAATTCCTTAACTACATCTGACAAGTTCTAAAGTTAGACAACAGTAATTTTTTATTGTTTACCTCTAAATGCATTTGAAAATGCCATAACGTGTAACTGTATTCGGAACTGTAAGAAATATTCGGAAGCGATGATCAGTTTCTTCTTGATTGAAATTTTTTTTTTCAATTCACTAGATAAAAAAAAAACAAGATAACTTTGACTCCTTTCTCACTCCACATTCGCTGTGCTCCGCAAACGCTCTTTCAAGGTATTGCTGTGGGTGTCCTTTTTTACTCTATACTCAGAGCGCTCCGCAGTTGCTGCCTATTACAATAAACGTAGCAATGCTTTGTTCAATGTAAAACTTTTAACATTTTTCCTTGCAAATATTTCAAAAGTGGTCTAATGATTTTTAAATCTGAAATGTTCGTGCAAAGTTTTAGATCGAGCACTTTAATTTGATACGTGACTTGTCTCTGTGCGATTAGTTGATCGCTGTTAATAAGCGTCTTGTCTTAGAATAATAAATAATATAGATTTTTAATTAATATAATTTATGTGTTGAATTGGTAAACTGTTACCGTTTTTGTACGATTTTCTCATTACTTTCATACTACTTATATTTGGTTTTCAGTTTCTGTACTTCTTTGAGCTATGAAATAGTTGGTCACATTAAGGATGGCGAGCTATCATAGCTTGGCGACCGACCACCTTTATTATATCAAATGGTTTTATTTTTAATAAAAATAAATATTAATTAAATAATATTCCTGTGTAATAATTAGTAGAGTTTTCTTGGGAGACCTTATCACCTGTGTTGCCAAGTTTTGCATTTGAAAAGCACTAATACCCAAAAAAAAATCGCGTTTTTTCTCGAAAAAAGCACCAAATTTTTATCGGAGTATTTAATAATACAAATTTATAATGCATACAAATTTTTTGTGAGGATGCTTATTTAAAAAAAATTTGTAAAAATTTATAATTTTTTCCTGGCTGCAAAAACAAAAAAATTAAGTTTCATGAACTATGTGGTAGTTTAAATCTACATGATCTCTTGAACTAAATCAACATAAGAACCTTTCTTTCCGAATGCTTGCCACCTGAAACATAACGAAATTTGATTTGAATTTAGCTTCGATTTTTTTTTCTTTTTAAGATTTACAGATTTGGTGTCTTTAAACTAAAAAAAAGCACCAAAAAACGCACCAAGCACCAAACTCAAAAATTTTCGCGTTTTGAATAAAGAAAAGCGGATTTTACAAATATCTCGACTCCTGCGCCACCTAGCGGATTAAGTCATCTTTTATATTGATTTGTCTTCGAGGTCTGAGCTAAATTTAAAGTTTCAAGTCTGTAGCTCATCGGGAAGTTTGTTAACAGTGCTTATCACTAAAGCTGATGCCAAATAAAACTTTGTAGCTTTGCGTGACATTTATAACTTTGCCAGCAAAGCGCCAAACGCAAAAGGTATGCCACAATTAAAGCCAAGAAAACAATTTTGTACCGCTTTTTTACTCGTAAAAGTTCCTGTGGATTTCAATTATTTTGCTTTAAAATTATAATTTTGATAATTATCAGCAATGTAATTAAGTTTTATGTTTCTGCATGAAAACCCGAATTTGGACGAAACAAAATAAATATTAAACCGGCTGTTTGTCAAAGCGCGCAAAAAGATGGGAGTTGGCCATCTTTTCGCTTCGCGCTGCAGCTTCAACGATTTATGTGGCATGCTTTGTGCATTTTCATACAATTCATCTATCTGTCAAGGCGAATCTGTCACGTAAAGCGAAGCAAAAGTCTTATGTGCCATCAGCTTAAGCGAATAGAGGCTGCGAGAGAAATGTTCATAGATATACATCAGTGATCGGCCTTAAAAAAAATCTGTGTGGTAGAATCTGGAAAAAAATGTGGTAGATTTAAAAAAAAAATGGGGAAGATTTCAGGTTTTGGATCAAACTTTATACAAAAATTAAAAAATTCTGCAAGGGTTCACCTAAATTGCAAACTTTTTAATTAGACTCCAAAAAAATTATTTTAGTACAATAAAGTGCAATATTGCAATTACTAAAAATTGCGTTGAGTTTTGGGAATTTTTTTCCTTGACAGTGTAAAGGTGCGTATTTTGAGAGATTTCTGCAACCTTGCGGACTGCAGCCAGCTTTTGTTTTTATCACATCATGATTAGCGAACAAATGTGGCACGTTCCAGAACCCTCTACATGGGATTTGCCGATTTTGACAATTCGCAAGTAAAAGTAAACAACGCCTCGTAAACTTTAGATGCACTGAAATTTGCTACTACTTTCACAAAAATCGCCGTTTTTTAACATATTCGCTATTAATATTTTTATAAATCATATATTTTGCAATTTAACACAATACAACCACGTTTCATGTCGCAAATAATACATAATATTAAATATAATATAATATTATATAATATGTTCTCTGCATCTGCATTCTGTCTGAACCTTTACCATGCAACATTTACCCTGCAACATTTACCCTGCAACATAGTTTTGTTCCACATTCCACTTTTGTAAACAAATAGCATGGTTTCAAACCAATAGTGTCTACATTCCAAATTTCATTTTACACCGACCGTTTCGTACTGTACAAAGTGTATCAACGAGAAAAGGCCTCCACCAAGCACATGCCAGTAGATGGCGCTGAGTGTGATATAGCTGTAAAATCTTATTGTAAATCCGGCTCCGTTTTAGCAGTCGTTTAAATTCCTAAAAATTATTAGCAAAAATTTAACGCCTAGAGCAGAGAACGTTTATAAATAAACGTAATAAATAAACGTTTATAAATGTTCTCTGCCTAGAGACTACCCACACTACCAAGAATTTAAACCTACTTGTTAATATTTCATGATTAAAATCTTAAATGATTTCACAGTTACACAGCTGTGGTGTATAAGTATGTATAAGTAAATATATAATCCACTAAAATTGTTTATATTACATCATCTTCAAAGAAACTTTATGCATACATACATACATATGTATGCATGTATGTATGTATATGTGTAATTCAAAGAATATGCAGATGCACTCTTTGTTCAGTTGAGTGTTAGTTATCAATTAGCTGCATCGCTACTAAAAGCACAACAACAAAAGCAAAATGAAGTAAACCAGACAACAACTGTGTGTCACTCTGTCATCATCTTCGTAAATGGACTAGATTCAAGGACCTTGCCATTAATTCTCATTAATCACTTATGACTCAGTTTAGTTGATCCGCAATAGTTCTTATCGCTGTTATTCGCATACATACACACATATGTAAGTACTTAGCTAGCTAGCACTGTACTTAGAAAATCGTCAGGTTGCACTTGAAAGTGAATAACATGGAGTCGATCTATTACTTTTGCGCAATGTTTGATACCAAACTTTCAACCATACATATATTAAATATTTAATATCAAAATTTTCCAATTTTTAAGCTTATTGTGATTTCTTTTCTCCAAAAAAATATTGCCTTCCCAGTGCCTTCTACGCACAAACACTAATAACACCAACTTGTATGAATTCGCCTTGAAATGGGGCTTTTGTGCGATTTCCACATCGTAATGGGGGGTAGCGTTTATATGGGTAAATCTCGCGAGTTGTTAAATTTTTCCACAAAAACTGATTTTTGGTCGAAAATGGTGGCACACTTATCTTAGACAATGCATTATCTTCAGTTTTGTATAAATAACAAGATCCCATCACGAAATTGCATTTAAATGAAAACTTAAAAAAGATATACTAAAAAAGTAAAAATAACCACTCATGCTCATATATCCGAAGTTGCGCATGTAGCGTATGCGCCCCGTAGCACCATACACAGTCAGCTAACACGTTTACTCGCACGCCTTAACTTAAAAGTAATTAAATATTGTCGTGGATGATATTTACACAGCATTACTTATGCATATATACGTATATTAGACTGCATCACTCTCCATACAAAAAAAATACAAAATAAAATCGGTACTATTTTTCCATTGGAATTATAAAATCTATTATATTTTAAGACGTCCACCAAAATATTTCGGAAAAATATTACGATTTACGTGAGCTGTACCGATTTGAAAATACCTCTAAAAATGGATTTTTTTTTATGAATAAAAATAGTTTCTTAAACGATTTTCCTTTTTGAAAAAACCCCCTCAAATGACAAAACAGTTTAAGCTTAAAAAATTTGCTTAAGCATATTTAAAAAAATTAAAAAAAAAATTTTTAACGGAATCGTAAAAAGATTGGTATAAGAAAAACTTGAATAACTGAACCTAAACCTTTCCGATTTAAACTTTAATTTAGACTTTAGAGTTGTCATTGGAAAGGTATTTTCTCAACCTTTTTATTTCTTTGCTAATAAACTCATTCAAATGATGAAAGAGAAAGGTAGGATGAACGAACGTCATTCAAAGTTGAATTAAGATGTGATGGTATCTGAAAAAAAAAATAAAATAAAATTGGGACACGAATGACTTTTTTTTGACAGAAATAAAAACCTTGTGAAAATACCCTTCTACTGAGATCCCACAAGTCTAAATCAGTTATTCAAGTTTTTCGTAAATCAATCTTTGAAAAAAGTAAAACAAACAGAATCAAAAATCTCATTTTTACGATTCCGCTGAAAAGATTTTAAAATATTTTTAGGCAGATTTTTTAAGCTTAATCTGTTCCATGTGTGCCATCTGAGGGGACTTTTTTCAAACATTTCTTTAAGAAACTATTTTTATCCATAAAATACTCCATTTTTGGAGGTATTTTCAAATCGGTCCAGCTTGCTTAAATCTTAATATTTTTCCAAAATATTAATATTTTGTAGTCCCGGCGGAAAAACTGCAACTTTTCTTGGTGATGCAGTCTTCATGTATATAAAAATTTTAGATTGAATTTCGAGTGTGCCAATAAAAATTGTAAAAATGGAATTTTAGTTTCTCAAATCATAGTCGTCTCTTACTCAATGTAATTTTTTTACATTTGGCACAGTAGTTTTATTACACTAGATTCGTTCGTTTTGGTAAGAACATTTTCACCGTTTAATTTTAAGGTTTTTTCGTACCTTTAATTATTAAAATTAAAAAAAAAATCGTAAATTTTCAAGATTTACAGATATTCTGCATGCTGCCAGTTTGTTTTTTTAATTTGGTAACACACTCTTGAAACTTCACAGATATATTGTATTTGATGCCAACGTCCATTGCCTCTAATATGAACACTATATTTGAAAACTTCCCAAAGCTAAATATTAAAAAAAAACAATTATTATTTATTCGAATGATAATGAAGAGGTTAGTAATTTGAGTACTTTTTGTCTAAATAGGCATTTTAAGGCTAAAATTGTTCAAATAGTTGATTTATTTTTTATTGTATGTACTTATTTCTGGAACTCCAGTGATTGAAATATATGCAAGCCTTAGCCTTAGCGTTTTTTTTTCTGGTGAGAGAAAGATGTTACACTAAAGAAGTAACTCGTGAGATTTGATCATATGCTTCTTCAAGGCAAGGCTTCACACCCACATAAAATATCTCAACTCAACTTTTTAAATTGATAGGTGGCAACATTGTGCAAGCATTTTTATTACATAATTTTTTTTTAATCTGTGGTTATAGGATTACTATTCTTAAGCTTGTTGGAAGCTGAGAAAAAGAATAACCCCATAACCAAGAAGACATGTATAGGTTCTTATATCGTAATATTTTTTTTATTTACTCTTATTTGACGACTGTTTCCAAAAATATATTTTATAAGTGCTTGATGCTGCTTTCGCACTTCTAGGAAAATCGTCTATTCATGTATTCATTACTTTGTACCTTTATCAGAGTACCGTTTGTTTTGAGCTGCTTTATCCTTTGATTTCAGCCCCTTACATATTTAAATACATTCATCACAGTCTAATTATTTAATACGTAATTACTTTAAGTACATTTCTTATTCCTACGAAAAGTATGGCGTAAAAATCCAAATTCAAACAAGTGTGAAGAAAATAAATTCTTTGGCGCAGTTTCTACCCACACTACGTTATTTTCATTCTTTCTCGTTTGCATTTCTATCGTCTGCCTCATCAACTTTACTTAATTTTAAGAATACTTCATTTAGTTCTACATCTGAACGATAAATTCCCGCCGCCTCCTCCAGCGCTATCTGCGATTGCCGCCGCGCCACCTCAGCGTTGGTCACACGCCGGCCGGTGCGGAAGTACTCCTCAATCTCCAATAGGGTACGACCTTTCGTCTCTGGCACAATGAAAACGATAAACGCCACACCCAATAGCGAAATCATGCCGAAGAAGGCGAAACTATTTGCAGTGCCTATCGCAGCTTCCATGGTGGGATAAAGCTTAACGACACTGAAGGAGAAGAAGAGACCAATGCAAAGTGTACACCCATTGGCGCTGCCACGTACGCGCTGAGGAAATACCTCCGAGATCATAAAGAATGGCAAAGTTAACAATCCCATTGTCGAGAAGATTATGTGCAGAATAATGCAAATGGCGGACAGCAGTGGCAGGTGCTCACCTATAACTGGCCACCAGCCATTGGCGGCAAGCAGCAGCATACAAATGGTCATGCCAGTCGCTGAGACTATACCCGCTGGACGGCGACCCCACCTATCGAAAATCATGCCCATAAAAAATGTGGTAATAATGCGTGCGACACCGACGAACACGGCCACAAGCAGCGGATCCGCGGCGACGCCAGCGCGTGTCGCAATTTGAGCGGCGAATACAATAACAACGACGATGCCCGAACACTGCTGGAAGAAGAAGAAACCGATCATCATTATTAGAGGTTTGTAGACTTCGGGCGCGCGTATGGCTTGCAGCAGGGACTCATTAGCGGCTGCTGTGCGGCTGAGGTCCGAATTCTTTTTGATGAGAGCCAACTCATTTTCAAACTCCTCGTAGATTTTGTTATCTGATTTTTGGGATAAGAGAGATTTTCTTATAGAGAGTTAGACACACAATTTACATATCCAGTCCTACCTTTACTCGATAGACCACGAAAATATTTAAGCGATTTACGTGCACGTTCCTCATAGCCTTTCTGCATCAGCCAACTAGGCGATTCGGGCATCGGCAAACAGCAACAGAAGGCAAAACATTGATAAACAACCGAAATAATGGAGATCAGTTTGAAGTTGTTCTGCAAAGGTAAAAATAGATTTGAACTTGTCTACGTGCAGATATCTGTGGAACGCATAAGAAAATAGGAGTAAGAATACTGCCGAAAACTTACTCGTATGAAGTAGCCCAATAAATACATTAGTAGTATCCCGCTAGCGATGGCAATTGATGTGCCCATAATGAGTCGTCCTCGTATACGTGGCAGACTGATCTCAGCCGCATAGGAACCAATCGGTGACAGACATAAACCGATCAATAGACCTAGGAAACAGATAATGCTTTAGTTTTGTGCTTTTTATGTATATTTTTTAGTTTATTTCTACTCACCACAAAAAAATCGTCCCATGAGCAATTGTATGTAAATGGCATCACGAGTGCTTTGGTAAGGTGCAGTAGCCAGCAGTACCAACCCGATAATGCCAACGAAATTCGTACATAGCATTGTATTCTTACGCCCAATGCGATCCATAAGATAGCCCACCATCAAACCGCCAATCGGGCAGGCCATGCTATTAATTGATGCTGGAGAGAGAACACAAAATAATTGAAAATGATTGTGGATGTTAGGCTAGATTAGGTAAGAGTGCAAAAGAGCTCTTAATTAGCCTAAGGCCCTTAGAAATTCTTCCTCATCTCTGCAGCTGAAAAAAAAATCGTTGCTTTGATATCCTCACCTCTTAATCTGTGTACCAATATGGTAGTTTCCGGTTAATACACCAACTGTTAATCTAAAAGAGGAGCGGTCAGCCGTGTGGGCGATCTGCTTTTCAACGACTTTTGGCTAGATGTGCCATGTAGTCTGATCGTGGGTATCGCAGCCCACCTGGTGTGTTTAACTCTTCGATGTAGGGAATTTCTATTGTTATTTTCTGGAGGTTAAAGGCATGACCACTTCCTGTTTAGATATTATCAGGGCTTGTCGGCCTTGCTGTTACCAAGGATATCCCTGAGTCCGAAGGCCCACTCAACCATTAAGAAACGTTTCGATGAGAGCTGGCTGAGAATCCCTTTGCACTCAATGTCTACCTTGGACGTAGCTCCGTTGGAATTTATAAATTTGATAGCAGCCTGACAGTCAGAATATGCAGTGTAGGCAGTTCTGAAAGAACAAAGACTACGAACCACAAGATGGAATCCTTTATTGCGGTTACTTCTGCCTTAAAAACGCAACAGTGGTCAGGTAAACGAAAACTGAGGTCTAGTGAGTAAATACCGCTACCTATCCCGTCATTTGCTGAAAACCATCTAAGTAGATAGCCGCCTTCCCATTTGTTCCTCTTTAGAGAAGTATGAGAAGAGGGCTTCGTCGGCTTGGGCAGCAACATTACCGTTGACCAAGCTCGGTTGACCAGAACATCTCCGAGGCCGTTCTGGCGAAGACGGTCATACTCATGCCATCGGTAGTTTAACAGCTCTATCAGCAAGCTTTATGTTCTTTGTTCAGATATATTCACCCATTGCTTTAGCTGATCTAGATTTTTTTTATTTCTCAGAACAACACCAAGTTGCGATGTGGTGTTTAAGAGATTAAGTAATGCATACGGATCTCGAGTTAGTAGTGGTCAACTTAAAGGCTCTAATATCAGTTTGACATTTTACATATACATATATAAGGTGAGATCCAACAAGAAGGGGTAGATTACTCGTAAGTAAGTAAAAGAGATCCAAGAGTACCTGCTATCCAAGGCCTTAAAGAGATTTGTTTATATCTACAATCTCCATTTGCACCCAATGCGATTGGCTATCTCACTTCTCAGACTGATGCGCTATAAGTGAAAGTGTTTCTTTCGACTCAATGGCACTAAATATCTGCCATAAGAGGGTACTGGAATATCTGACCACCTTTTTATAGCAAATTCAGTTATCAATAAAGTTTGGATAGCTTTTTTAATGTGTTAAAGAATTTTTAATTCGTGTGTATTCACAATATGAGCCAACTAACGTTCGGCAGGAGATGTTGCTGAAGATAGACAATTGAATTGGAGGAGCTGAGTAAGCTAATTCGTCACTAAGAAAACGTTCCTAAGTTTCTATCATTTTACTCACCAAACCAACTACTCTCCTCGGTATTAAGATTATAAATATCATTTGGATTTGTTAGTTGTGCAAGAGATACGGAAGGCAATGCCGCAGACATGCCAGCTGCTACCACACAAGTGTTTCCAAGGATGACCATCAGTTCCTGTGTGGAGAAAAGATCAGTTTAGCTTTAATATTCATACGTTCTTGTATACATATCGAGCCCTAATCGCCAAAACGACGTAAGCGATGCTCTAGGGATATTTCTGCATTAAAAAGAAAGTTTTGAAAGAAAATGTCGCTTACGTTATTTTAGCGGTTAGGACTCGAAATGTTTAATAAAATTCAAGCACCTGCCGCAGTACTGCTCTTTTGCTTTCGCCAAGTGGTTTCGGTGGTTTCGTTTTATCGAGGCCAGTCACAATTAAAACTTTGTGTGCTGAACTGCCATTTTGCAATTTCACCAGATCCGAGTGATTAGTCATTTTGAGCAAGGTGTATTTCTTGTAAAGCTAATTTATACAAGTATTTATTGTAAAGTTGTCCGCTTAAAAGTTTAATATCGGTGGAAATTATGTGTTTAGAAATCTGAAAATACATACATACATACATATAAACAAAATAAAATTTTACAAAAAGTAGAAGAAACATAGCATTCTGTAATCATAGCTATTAATTTTTACTATATTTTAACATAGTTTTTATCGAAAAATTAGTGACAGACTAAGACCGATATTTTGTACTTCTAAACGAAGCTTCTTCTATAAAGGTGTAATGCTCCCTTCTCTAAAAAAAAATCGAATATAAATAAAAATCAATAAGTCACACTTACCAGTTGGTTGCGCCTGAATCAGCTGAGCATCCAGCTCCAAAGAATATTTGAACTATGCTCAGTTAGTTTCGTTGTTGCTTTCCTCTGTTAATTGTACATTTGGCTAGCATTTCCCGTATTTAGTTACAGCACATCTTTTTTTTTATTTATGAGTATCATATTTCAACAAATTAGCTTTAGCGATATAAATCTCTCAAATTTTTTTGTCTTGGTGGAAAGTTGTGTACTTTTGCGTTTATATATTGTAATGTTTTTTTTTGCAAAAACAGGCTGCCAGTAAAGTTTATTACACTGTTATTACTTTCATTAATTCAAAGCATTCCTAAATATGATATCATATTTGAGAAATTGCTTAACTTTTTGATTTGACTTTTATTTCATATTTTATTTGTTATTGCTCTTATTGAACAGTTATCTTCAAATTCCAATATTATCATATAATCCTTAAATAATATATATACAAATACTATGTATGTACTTCATGCCTTGTACCCTGTCAATTGTCTGGCATATATTGGCACACCTAATATATATTAGTGGTCCGCGACGCGAATTCTCGTACGCTTGGTAGTTTGCTTAGTACTAGTAACAGACTGGTTCGGATTTTTGAACTTAAACGCAAAGCTTTTGCTTGAATTTCTACCTGCATTTGTTTGGTGATTGGCGGCGAGATTCAGCTACAGAATTTGCTGCGATGTGAATGGAATAAAACAGCTGTTGCTGCTAAACCGGTCGCATTGATGTGAGAATACAGCTTTGATCAACTTATTGGGAAAGCCACCTAAGTATTGAAATGATTTTTTATTTTCATTTTTACAATCCTTACTAATATTATATGCCCGAAGGTGAGTTTGTTTATTTTTTACGCTTTCACGCTTTAACTACTCAACCGATACTCATGAAATTTTGTACAAAGGTGTCATTTAGCCCAACTTAAAATATAGGATAATTTTAATTTAGATTAGACGAGGGGGGAGGCACATCCTATACAAAATTTTTTCATACCGCATATCTCAGGAATATTTTTGATATAGCACTGGGACTTGGCATAGATATATGTAAAATCAATTCCATACTCATAGAGGAGGGCTGACACCTGTTTAAAAAATCAAATTCGACTGGAATTAAGAGACTTATTTGTTTGAAAGTTATATTAACCCTTTCAGTGTTGGAAAAAAATTACGGTATGCTAAACATCTAAAAGTTTGTATATCAGGAAAAGTCAACCCCCTGAAGATGAGAAAACTTTTTTTTGTGGAAAGCTTATCGTTCAAAAGTTATAGCTTGCCAGATATATTTGACAGGGCATATAAAATTTTTAAAAATTGTTCAAACCACAAATAAACAATTACAGCTACGATTTTTTACCTGTGGTATAGTCACAAAACTAAAAATTTAAAAAAAATATATATTCAAACTAATTTTGTTACAGTCAATTTATACAATGCTACTAAATAGAAAGTTTTTCAAAGAAAATAGGATAAATACAAGAGGTGACTTAATCAGTCGCATTTTAGTAGCATCCATATGCTACTATGCCGATTAAATTCGACGAATTCCCGGAAAGGGTTAAAGAATTGATGGCAAGAGGCTTACAAAAGTTATAGTTTGAAACATATTTTGGAAAGGGTTGCCACCGGTTTGAAAAGCCAAATTTAAATCAATTATTTTCAAGCTCTCTGAAAAATTAATATATGGGTGTCAAATGAAAGGCTGCTAAGAAACCTACAGATTGAACATTTAGAATGTTACTGAGGTATTGACAAACATTGCCACCCATTTAAAAATTAAATTCAGTTAATTTAAATGAATTATTACAATATGGGTATCAATTGAAAGGTTTTTGATAAGGATTTTAAATCACATGTAGGAGGGGTGTTATCTGTTTGAAAAATCGAATTCCTCTTTAATTAAGGGAATTTGGTCATTTGAATATGTATCACAATATGGATGTCAGACGAAACAGTTTTAATAGGGTTTCAGTAGGAAAATATTTGGAAGAGGGCTGCCAGCTGTTTTTAAAGTCGAACATGTATAGTTTTCTGAGGTATGTAAGGTAATTTTCTGAGGCTTTATTTCAACAACAAGATATGTATGTACAGCAGTGTTTCCACATTATAGAAATTAGCGGCTTAAGAAGTAAGATTCAAACTATTCAATCATTTCAATGAATTATTACAATACGGGTATCAATCAAAATGGTTTTGAAATTGCTTAATTTCTAAACTACATGTATTTACATAAGTATGAAAACAAGAGAGAGGTTTAAGATAGTTTTAGTTTGAAAATATTTTGAAGATAGTTAAAAAATTTTAATCTCCTGCTTTTCGCATATTTTAAGTATTTTGAGTTTAATTGAAATAAATTACACCTAATGGTAGTTATAATTTGGAAAAAGTAGAAGACTTCGATTATTTAGGAATAATGGCATGCATAAGATCCAACGGAGAATCACTATTGCCAACAAGTTCTTCTTTGGACTGAGTAGGCAACTGAGAGGTAAAGTCCTCACTCAACGTAAAAAAAAACTATATTCTACAAGTCGCTCATCATTCCCGTGCTCTTATATGACGCGAGCGATGAACACCCCTTGGAGTATTCGAAATACAAATTTTGCCAAAGGTTTACGCTGGCTGCGGCGTATACAGCAGACGAAAAATGCTATTTAATGACGTTGTAGATACCATGATGTAATTTTATTTGGGTTTTCAAAATTGTGCACACCATCAAAACTAGGCTCATTTTAAATAACGATCCTTTCGATATAACAGGGGTATTTTTATGTAATTTACACAAGAGTTTGTCGCCTTAAGTAGAAATCATTTTTACTGGATGGGTATTCTGCCGAAATCCGCAATAAAATTTACATTTTTGCAAAAACAGGCTTTTTGACACCTTGCTTGTTATAGAATAGTGAATGATAGTGATGTAAAAGAGAATATTATTTCTATTAATTTCGAAATTTGGGCATTTAATTAATCATTAATGGGTGATTCACAAGATGTCATTACTACAAGGTGGCGCAAAAATCATCACCGTCTAGATAGATCCTAAACTTTTTGCAAATTTTGCAATTTGTGGAGCAAACAGATATTTATAAAATACAAGTCAAAAAGTCAGCAAGACATAAATCGGTATTCTCCTCAAGAAAGCGGGTAAAAAAAGAAAATGCCATATGGCTGATATTTCTTTTCGACTTAATGCAAAAAAAAAAATGTAGAACAAAATTTCTTTTAGGCCAAAAGGCGGCCAGTTTTTCAATGCACGGCCGAGGTTTAAACTAAAATCAGCCAATCAGATGTCAGCCAGCTGTTCAATTTAAACTCAGTTAACCTAATCTAAGTTTAAACTGGCACTGAAAAACTGGCCCTAAGTCTTTTTTTTAATTTATAACTATGACAGTATTCCTAATATGGCATATATTTCTTTAAGTAAATTTGAAGAACTTTGAAAATTTCAACGTTTCTGTTTAGCTGGCCCGAACTGTATGTAAACAAATACAGTTGTAGTAGAACAGAAACAATTTTGTATACATTTAACGGCATAAAAGGTAAAAGAAATAATTGTGTTGTACATACATACTTACATATGTACGTATAAAGCAATTTTCGTAAAAATATTTTTAATCGCATGGTAATAGACTTTTACCTTTCGTTTTATTTTCTAGATACATACATGTGTAGTAGAAACTGTCTTTCCTTTTCCCCCTAAATTTCGTTAATAGTTCCATGCTTCAGATTTTCCGGAAAAGAATTTGACTGTATAGATAAGGTAGGTATCGATTTTTTGATTAGTTGGTCTACGCAAGTTACAGCTGTCGCTTCGGGAGTCTTTTGAGTACATATATGGGCAAATCTAAAAAACAGGTACACTTTCCAAACAAAAAGTTTATTTTTATACCCGAGCGCACTTGTGCACAAGGGTATATTAATTTTGTTCACATAACGGTTGTTTGTAACAGCCAAAACGAATCGAGATAGATATAGACAAATGTATACATAAATG
>NW_016157162.1:534772-560297 GCF_001687245.7 Rhagoletis zephyria | reverse complement strand
TTCCTAAGTTGCACTAAGAAATTGCAATTTGCACCTCCAGAGAGGAGTTCAAAAGTAGCTGCATTCGCACAGGAAATGCAATACTGTTTCCATCGCTGCCATCTAAGAAGCAGCTGCGGCTATCTGTTTAGGGACGTCATTTTAAAATATGCTTTCCAAAGGAGTAATGGCCCGTGATAGTTGTTACGATTACAAATACTTGTACCCTTGACCTATTTAGCAGCTCCACCATTATTACAACGCTTTTATCAACTTGCAATGTTGTATGTCCAGATTACAATTTATAGAAAGGTTTTCTTCCTGACTTAGTTAGGCCAAAGTTCACGTGCTGTCTTATAAAGTTTTGGATCTCTGACCACCTCTTCCTGCTTGTTTCAGAAAGTGACAAGTGGATTTCTGTTTGTATTTATCTTTGCCAACACAAAGATTCTTTATATAGATTGCCCACTGTGACTGTAATTACACTTAAAAAATCTCATTTCGAGTTACCCACCTACCCAGAGGAAACAAATTCTCCCTGTTTTTGAAAATAACTAAAGCGCAAATAGGATAGCACTATTTACGCGCTTGAAAAAGTTCCCTCTGCTTTGAATTAGCAATATTCATTTGATAAGCAATATGGCGTATGCAAACTAAACTAATTTTGGAAATAAAAAGAATGTAAAAATAGAAAAAAAGTTCTTGCGCATTGGAGGCGTTTATGTACATAAATATGTACATATGTGGGCAAATCTAAGAAAAGGTCACACTTGTGTTATTTAGCTTTATTTTTATTGTTGTAAACTATATTAAGCTGGTTGCTTTTGGATATAATTCATAGACGTATACTTGAAGCCTCAAAAAAAAATTGGATCAATTTGGTGCATAACTTTTGAGTTATAGATGTTTTAATTAAAAAAAAATATATATATTAAATAAACAAGTGAATTTTTATGCAATATTAAGAAGAGAAAAATTAATTATATCATAACTTTTGACCCATAACGGTTTGAAATTGTATGTATGTATTGTTAATTAAAGGCAAGTAACGATAAGTGTGTAATTCTTCTTTTCGCAATTTACAAAATTTTCGGTTATCGCGTATAGTTTTTGAAGCATTTGATTTTCAAAAACCTTTTAAGTATATATCGTATTCTACAAACAATTGCGCAATAATTTATACCTTAGCAAGAGGTGTGCTTCTCAGAATAAACCAACTCAAAGATAAAATATTCTGCGACTTGAGCGTAATTTGTATTCCAAAATTATCTGAACTGTAGTCACATTGGGAAAATACGTCAAAACGATCTAAATATTTTTGAACTACTGGTCCTACAACGTTACATATACCTGTAAATTCTTAAAAAAAATTTGTTCTCTCGAAGTGTGTAAAAACCTTGATTTACTACTTTAATGTTGCTCCTTCTTGTAGTCAGAATATTTCGAGCGTGGTATCAAATCAACTTTTCGACAGTTCGTATCTTCTTACAGAAGCTTTTTCACGCCCAGTTTGGCGATTGGCTCCACTTTTCGAGATAGCGGTACTTAAAACTTTGCTTAAATTGTAACTATTTTATAAAAACATCCCTGAGTTTTGAAAAATATTTTACTAAAAGTTTTGCACTCGGTTTGTATTTTATTTTAACCTTCCATATCTCTTAGGATCATCGAAATTGGTCCACTATAACATCTAGCTCCCATGCAACTGATTGTTCAGAGACGGTGTTTTGCGTTATAACTCCTCCAATTAAGACAGGTGTAAAATTTAGTATAAGTTCAATTTACATCGATACATATAGCACGCATACAATTTATTATTATCAGATAAATGAAGTTAGAGTTATAGCGCAAAAACACATATCTGAGTAACAGCTGTATTAGCTATGTAGTTGAAGTGAACATATTTTGATAATTGTAAAGGAATAATGTTATTAAAATAATACTACTTGAAGAATATTTATAAAAAGCCAATGAGGGAGTTATCTATAAATAGTTAAAATTTAATACAAATTTAAAGACCCTTATTCAAAAACCGGAGCCAATCTGCAAAACGGGATGCATAATTAACGTCTAGGATTCACTCAGTTTCAAATTAACTTGCCAGTATTGAATCCAGCTTATTCTTTTGTTTTCTATTTCAGCGATCTAAATGTTTATTCCTCGTCTAACTTTTGAAGCCCTCGACGAAAATTAATTACAATTACATTTATCGATTAATTAAGAGATTATGAATAGAATCTTCGAAATTGAAGGACGCTAATTTACTCAAAATTGATACACCTCGGCTTACCATCTAGCGGAAGGTTTCGGAAGGGTGAAAAAACATATATTTAATACTTGCGCCGGGTATTTAATGTTCGGCTCCGCCCGAACTTAGACTTTCTTACTTGTTTTAATTATTCATAATCTCTTAATTAATCGATAAATATAATTGTAGTTAATTTTCGTCGAGGGCTTCAAAAGTTAGACGGGGAATAAACATTTAGATCGTTGAAATAGAAAACAAAAGAATAAGCTGGATTCAAATTACGCTGTGCAAGTTGTAAATTTTGAGAAACGATTTTGAAAGTTGAATTCACTTAATTGGGACGTTTTAAATTCAATGGCATCCCCCGTTTTACCAGATTGGCTCCGGTTTTTTGAAATAAGGGTGCTTTAAAATTTGATTAAATTTTAACTATTTTATAGATAACTCCCTCAGTTTTGAGCTTATTTTACTAAAATTTTGCAAGTAACGATTTTTTAATATTACCTTAATTATTGCTTACAATTATCAAAATATGTTCACTTCAACACATAGCTCCAATACAGCGGATTACTCAGATATGTATTTTTGGGCTATAACTCTAACTTCATTTTTGAATACATAATAAATTGTATGCGTGCTTTATGTTAAATTGAACCTATACTAAATTTTAACCTGTTTAATTGGAGTAGTTATAACGCAAAACAACGTCTCTGATCAATCAGTTGTATGGGAGCTAGATGTTATAGTGAACCAATTTCGATGATTTTAAGAGATAATGAAGGTTATATTCAAATACAACCGCGTGCAAAATTTTAGTAAAATATTTTTAAAACTCTAGGACTTTTTTATAAAATAGTTAAAATTTAAGCAAAGTTTCAAGTACCGCTATCTCCAAAAGTGGAGCCAATAGGGTAAAACTGAGGACGCCATGATTTGATACCACGCTCGAAATATTCTGACTACAAGAAGGAGCAACATTTAAGGTAGTAAATCACGGTTTTTAACACACTTCGAGAAAACATTTTTTTTAAGGAATTTACAGGTATATGTAACGTTATAAGGACCAGTAGTTCCAAAAATATTTAGATCGCTTTGACGTATTTTCCCAATGTGACTACAGTTCAGATAATTTTGGAATACAAATTACGCTCAAGGTCGCAGAATATTTTATCTTTAGAGTTGGTTTATTCTGAAAGCACACCTCTTGCTAAGGTATCAAATTATTGGCAATTGTTTGTAGAATACGATATATACATACTTAAAAGGTTTTTAAAATCAAATGCTTCAAAAACTATACGCGATAACCCGAAAATTTTGTAAATTGCGAAAAGAAGAATTACACACTTATCGTTACTTGCCGTTTAATTAACAATACATACATACAATTTCAAACCATCAAAAGTTATGATATAATTAATTTTTCTCTTCTTAAATATTGCATAAAAATTCACTTGTTTTTATTTAATATATATACATTTTTTTTAATTAAAACATCTATAACTCAAAAGTTATGCACCAAATTGATCCAATTTTTTTTGAGGCTTCATGTATACGTCTATGAATTATATCCAAAAGCAACCAGCTTAATATAGTTTACAACAATAAAAATAAAGCTAAATAACACAAGGGTGACCTTTTCTTAGATTTGCCCATATATGTACATATTTATGTACATAAACGCCTCCAATGGCGCAAGAACTTTTTTTCTATTTTTACATTCTTTTTATTTCCAAAATTAGTTTAGCTTGCATACGCCTATTGCTTATCAAATGAATATTGCTAATTCAAAGCAAGGGAACTTTTTCAAGCGCGTAAATAGTGCTATCCTATTTGCGCTTTAGTTATTTTCAAAAACAGGGAGAATTTGTTTCCTCTGGGTAGGTGGGTAACTCGAAATGAGATTTTTTAAGTGAATTACAGTCACAGTGGGCAATCTATATAAAGAATCTTTGTGTTGGCAAAGATAAATACAAACAGAAATCCACTTGTACTTTCTGAAACAAGCAAGGAAGAGGTGGTCAGAGATCCAAACTTTATAAGACAGCACGTGAACTTTGGCCTAACTATAGTATGAAGAAATACCTTTGCTATAAATTGTAATCTGGACATACAACATTGCAAGTTGATAAAAGCGTTGTAATAATGGTGGAGCTGCTTAATAGGTCAAGGGTACAAGTATTTGTAATCGTAACAACTATCACGGGCCATTACTCCTTTGGAAAGCATATTTCTAAAATGACGTCCCTACAACGGAATATGCCGCAGATGCTTCTTAGATGGCAGCGAGGAAGCAGTATTGCATTTCCTGTGCGAATGCCCAGGTCTGACTTTCTTGAACCTTTAAACTTTCTGAAGATGCTAATTGAATTCTCTTAGTGGCAACTTAGGAAGCATACGACCTTTAGAAATATGGGCATTGTCTCTATGAAAAGTGTCTAGTTAAGTGATAAAAAAGAAGAAATATAGAGAAAATGTCAGAGCTCCCTTATGGACTTTATGTGAAAATTTCTATTGATTCTATTTATAAGAATATCTTTTAAGATAACATTTCGTAGAGGAAACCTGATTAACGCAAGAAAGAAACGGAAGAAAGGTCTTCTTGAATTAATTTAAAATAACTTCTCTGTAATATTATGTTTGTCTGCTTTGCTATTATAGGTTTTGGCTTCACTCAGGTTCCGTGCCTGACAGGTTTCACTGTACAACTTTATATTGAAGTGCTTATAATTTTGTTATTATTAAATAAGGTTGTACAGAAGGTATCATAATAATCATATTGTTATAATGTTATGGACGCGCTTTTTTCTTCTTCTTCTTGATTAGCACCGTAACCGCCTAAGCGATTCTGGCCGAGTCCAACATAGCACGCCAAGACGTTCCTCTTCAGTGACAACTGATGCCAAGTGAAGCCAAGTGAAGTGGTCTTGCACCATTGATGAGGCCTTTCTCTTCCTATGCTACCAGAATCGCGGTCTGCGTTTTAATCTAAAAAAATAAAGACCTAATTAATATATCCCCTAGCGGTTCGCATTGAAACAAAAAATCCGCACGGTGATTATGTTATAGCCTTATAACTCAATTATGCATACATTGCACTGCAATCAAAAACCAACAGAGTTCTTCGTTTGTAATGCTGAAACTTACTCGCAAAGCTCATTTAAGCGATTCCTTATGTATTGACAAGTATGCATAACTGAGCCTTTAAGCCATCGACAACAGCTGTTTGTTAAGGAAAAAAAACGCGTTCGAGTGACTTTCGCAGGTGGGCACCTTCTTGTCGCATTTATAAGGAAATATTTTTTAGGATTACAGAAAAGTACAGAAGTACTTAAAATATTAATAAAAAAAAACAGTGTAATATTTTTTAACAGAAAAAATTATAAAACACAAATCTAGCTTACGTGCTCTAGTAAAAGCTATCAAGTTACGAGCACACTTAAAAATTATGATGAATTGTTAAAACTGAGTGTTTGTTGCTAAACCAACTTAAACAAACTCAATTGATTGTCACGAACACTTCAAATTGTGCACTCTAACACGTATCTTCACATTGCGCTTTAAAAACTTTGTTAGCCAGTTAAAACTTATTTAGTACTTTATTTACAATCACCTAAGGAATTGCGGTTTTGCCAGACAATTTTTTATTACCATGCATCGCATTAGCTAAAACCTCTATAATTGCAAACAGTGTTGCCATTTTGGTGCTTTTAGAGCTAGATTTCTATTTAGCTCCGAAAATTGGGATTTAGCTTCTAGCTCTTTTTTTAGCTCTTTTCAAAGTTATCTAGCACTTTTTTAGCTCCAGAAAGTTTTAGTTGTATTTGGTATATATAAGTCAAACTAAAGCGTTGATAACATGGAAAATTTCGAGATGCAGTGTATTCAACATAAACTCTTGGATCTAGGTTAAATAATTAAAAAATAATTAGAAGAAAATCCTTTTTCTGATAGCGCGGATTTTGTTTTACTTTACTAATTTTACCATTAAGGAGAGCTGGAAGTAAAACTTTCCAGAACAATTTCGCGAAATTTTTCAATTCAAATATCTGAAATTGCAGGCTTTAACAGTTTGTAAAGTATTTTTACTTCACTGTTATAAATGCCATAGCAATGAATTCGAATTATATGCACCTTATTTTGGTTTTAAAAGATACTTATAAAATTCGTTGTTTTTTAAGAATTGTCGAAAACGCAAAAATAACCTCACGCCAATAAATGCTCAACCTTAAAAAAATATGTAGCTTTTCATTTTAGCTACTGTTAGTATTATTTAGCTCTTCTTAGCTCTTTTTTCGACCCTTTTAGCTCCAAACGAAATTTTTCTTTGGCAACACTGATTGCAAAGCTGATGAGGCAAACCGGAATTAATATTTTAGAATTTTTTTGTCGAATGGAGTCGTTGCACGAAGGTCAGTCAATATGTCCGTGACTTTTTGAATTCTCCGTATTGCAAATTGTTGGGCAACACTGCTGCTACCGCTTAAGCAGTCTTTGCAATGTTCAACTTTGCATTCAATTTTTGGTTTGGTGAAGGGCAATATGTACATAGATGAAGAAAATGATAAAAATAAAAGTAAAAGCAAAGATAAATATAAAGAAGAAGACGTGGATGAAGATACCGATAAAAGTACAGATGAAAATAGAGGAAGCAAGATTAAAATAAAGGTAATTATAGAGAATAGGATATAGATAGAGACACAGAGGCTCAATCTGTGAATTATTTCGGGATTTTAGAGATTTTCGGTATTCTCGGAACTTATTGATATAAAAATCGATATATTTGTCGGTTTTGTTATCGATATATTTGTCGGTTTTGTTTTCGACATATTCGGAACTTATCAATATAATAATCGATATTTTTATCGATTTTGTTACCGATATTTTTATCGATATTGTTATCGATACCTTGTTTACACGAATGTAAGAGCCGCATTTACAATAAACCGATTTAACTCAACACATATTTCTTTCAAAAGTTTATAACTGTGTCTTTATGACGTCGCTGCAACCGTATTCAAAAGTAAACAAAATTTGTTGTTTTCTTTCGATATTTTTTTTATTAATTAATTTGCGCGATTGACCGAAATGGAAGCGAACAATAATTCAAATTTATTATAATAATAATTAAAATTTAAAACGGGCTGTATATAAAAAAAAACAGCCTTTTTTCATTTCGCGTCAAATGAGTGATGTGTTTATACCTGTTTTCTAACCGATGTGAGAAATAAAACACCGATTTGAAAACAAAGTCGAGTCAATACACTTTTGAATTTCTAAGCGTATTGAAATTTGGTTTATACTTCGGTTTGGAATCCGTTATGTGTCGGTATAACCAAAATACGATTTTGTTATTGGTTATTGTGATTGATATTTTTGTCGATTTTGTTATCGATTTTGCTATCAATATATTTATTGAATTAGTTATCTATATTTTTATCGGTTTTGTTATCGATATTTTGATGGATTTTACTATCGATTTTGTTGTCGATAGAGTATAAAGATAAAATTAAAGATAAAAGAAAACAGAATAACATACATAAAGCGGTTTGGCCCCAACAAAGAATTCATTGCCCAAATAAGCGTCTATTTTTGAAATATCGTATTATTTGGAGGGCATGAAAACATTTCTAAAACTGCGGAGCAAGCCTATAAAAGTCAAAAGTAACTACTTATGTTGCAAAATAAATTGTTTTTGTGCCGAGAAAACAATCCTTCAATAAAAAACTGACTTATTGACCCACCTTCGTACTGTAGTAGTACTTTACGTACGTATTGTATGTATGTATGTACATAATGTGGTTTGATTTAAAATACTGGACTAAGAAAGCACAGTAATAAAGACTCAATGTCTCAACTGGTTTTGTCTAATTACATATTTATGATGAGGTTAGAGTATGAATCGGCAAATCAAGTTATAACTTCCATAAATACACCTGTTTCTTCTAATTACAATGCAAAGTGTGAATATTTTATGTAAAACTGTATTCATTTCCGAGAGTATAAGTAGCTTTGTCTTCCATAAGGCTTTTCTATGTTCTTTTATGCCCCACTGAGTCAAGTGTCGAGCGTCGATTTTGTTCAGGGTTTTATGCTACTATCTTATTTAGTGCCTTTGTGGGTCTAGTGTACAGAGCTCCAGTTAAGCACAAACTGGCTAGTCTCTATGCACCCTCCAACATTCTAGCATACCCGCACGGTTAAAAACTTCGGTTTTAATTTTAAACTTTTTGGACTACATATATGACCAAACTAAATTCAGTTTCAAATAAAAACCTTCCAAGTTTAAAAAAAGAGAGCACATATGTTGGGTTTAGAATTTAAACATTTCGGTTTTAACATTTTAATAATTAAGAATAAAAAATAAGAAATAAATTTCATGCTCCGTCTGATGGGGATTGAACCCGGACAGCCTTGGTAGCAACCAATTGAATCAAGCATCTTTGCACACTCAGCTACAGCCACGCATGCAAATATGCTTTCATATGTTGAGTTTGAATCAACACCGCATTTCGCTGTGTGCAAACATTTTCTATTTCGGTTTAGATTTTAAACCAAATTTTCTATATTTGAAACCTAGAAACTAGAATTAAAACATTTTGGTTTGATTTTTAAAGGCTGGTATGCAGCTCTTAAGAAATCGGTCAAGAAAAATTTGCCATTATTTCGCGTGTGTGTCCAAGGAATTTTGACATTTTTGATACCTCATAGCCTGTTGCCTCACTCTTTCCTCAAGAAATAATGGAACGGGCATATACTTCTGTTGCAAACCTGGGTTGCCTTGTGCTCTTTTTTCACAAAAAACTTTAGAAATCCGTAGTAGAAAGCGTAGTAAATTTCTTAAGAACTGCGTACTGCCTTAAGGAAATTTGACTCAAGAAAATTTCTTAGCCATTTCTTGTACGTCATTTTATATGGAGTTTTTGCTTTTCTTGAGAGCTGCATACAGGCCTTAAACCACGAATTTTTGGACTAAAATATAAACCAAAATATATTAAAAATTGCTTAAAACTATTGATTGGTTTAAAAAGTAGACTATAAAAGATTAAAAACGGCAGTCCCAGCCCGGTTTAAAAATTAAACCCAAATTTTTGACCGTGTATTCAGGAATCGCCTAGTGGGAAGAAGTAATGTATAGTAATCGAAAAAATAATCGTTAAACAGCCGTTATCACATACGAAAATGCATTATTTTTCCCACGTCCAAGTCCTAGGAAAAGTATGATCAATGCGATTTAATATGAAATTTTTCCTACTTTTTGGATACATTAGAATTCTGATTAGATACATATTAAACAGAAATAAAATCTAGAACTCATTAGAAATACATTACATTATTTATCACGCATGTAATGCATTACCACTTTTCCCACTGGGCGATTTTACCTTATTTGGGTACCGGGACAAAGTGGAGTCATAGGCAATCAAGTAGCAGATATTCTCGACAGAAAGAGGGCACTGCACAGGTATTCGCTGGCTCAGGACACGTTATTAGTGTACCATGGAGCTCTGTTAGACGAGTGAAACATGAAGCGCAACATTAATGGTCTAGTACAGAAGGTAATAGACAAGCGAAGTCCTTGTGTCTCAAAGATCAGGAAACAGCAGAACACATTATTTTCCACTTTGACGCTTTGTCGGACCGACCACCCGTCTCTGAAAAATTTCTTGCTCTGCGATAGAAAATACTCACTATGCGGGCTCATGAAATTGATAGCTCTAAAGCATAGACGAAACCCTATTGTGGTCTGAGCTGCTGCTTTGATATGGATTTTTTTTCGCAATCCAGCCTGATGCAATCCGCTCCATTCGCGAGCCAGAGTATACAGGAATTCGAAAAAGATTGCGTTTTTTTAGATTATTCTTTATAATTTCCATTAAAAGCTATATGTAAGTACATTAAAAATTTAAATAAGCAAATACTTAATGTCATTGAGTGTTCAATCAAAGAGAACAGAGGTAATGCCATTTCCTTCACTATGTATTACTAAATGAATTCGTAAGCATTGCTTGCCCCATTACATACTCGCAATATGGAGCCCAGAAAGATTTTTGATGGTTAAGATTGTTATCAAGTCATTTTATTAGGTTATACAAGCATTTTTTTTTACAATATTCAATCATTAAAATTCTCTTGAAAATGTTTATGTTTGTTTATTTTGCATTTGCATTTAATTAATAACTTTTCATCACAATTTTTAAATTGTTTTAATTTTCATTTATGGCTTCTGTTTCACAGCTTATAAAAGTCCTTGTGTCACGATTCGAGTTTTGTTTTGCTCACATTACAGGATATTAATATTTTTTAGAATTTTTTTCTGCATTTCCGCCACACTTTTGTAATACATACACCTACTGACTCAAAAAGCACCAGTTGAACTTCAAGGATTAAAGTGTATGTTGTTTGTTTCTTTGTTTTTTTAAACCGTGAACTATATACAATTAACGTTTTCCGCTTACATTCACCGCTTAGCGTGCGCGCACTTCGAACCGCATTCGAACAATGGCACATAGCGTCGATGAACCGATGCAACCCAAGTGCAAATCGAACCGCTAGGCAATACATATGTACATACATACATATTTACCGGCAAACAAATTTAATTCGAGCAATTGGACAATGAACAATGAAACAAATAACTTACTGGCAGTGTACAACTGGTGTGAGTTCTTATTAGCCGGACACACGCAAAGCTAACGCCACTCAGTTGTTGACCGATCAATTGTGGCGATTCGAGGCACTTAACCAGTAACTTCCATATTGGCTGCATATCAATAACTAACGTATGTAAATTGATATACATATCTATTTAGTATATGTACCCTGTAGGGAAAATCTCTTGTTCGGAATTGATGCGGTTCTAGTACTAATTCGCTAAAGATCTCTCTTGTATGCAAATCACAGTTAACTTTAACACGACAATGTCATAGCAAATGAAAATTGTTCCCCTGCATTGAATTTTTTTTTTCAATTTTTTTTTTGCCAAAATAATTCCACAGTTTTTATCTAGTTCACTTTGCATCCATTTTTCTTTAGTTCCGAAGCAGTTCTTGAATGTACAGAGGTGCTTGCTACTATTTGTTCTATCCCAGAAAGCCCCAGGCTCGTATGCCCTCAGACACACCATGCTAAAATGATAATAACAATTTTTGTTTTGTGTTTCCAAACTATAAAAAAGCTTCTGTGAAGTGCAGAACGAAAGCATATTCGAACGAAATAGCCGCCAAATAATAATATATTTAACGTAAAAACGACGAACCAGTTCTAAATTCGAAGGATGAGATCTAGCTCGTTTTGCATCCCTTTTCCTATAGTCCCGAATCAGTTCTAATTTCGTCACAAATGTATATACATATATTTCTAATGAAAAGTTTTTGCTCCAAGGGCGCTGCTCCAAAAGTCGTAATAGCCGAGTGAGAAAAACATTGGAGTGCCATTCGAGAGATCCGAGTTCGAGTCCTGAGGCAGCGGAATGTTGTTTCTTGTTTATTAATCAATTAATTTATTTTTTTAATTTTTTTCGTATTTTTCTTTTTGCAACCTGCTCATAGCCAGCCGACAAACTAGTAACTTTTTGAGACTATCGACGTGAGACAGCTTACTGAATACCAGATAGTTTCAAAATTGATATGCGCCACGGAAAGTCGCTATTAGTGCTTACTAAATACCATGGTTAGGAAATTTGCGTATCAAAGCGGCCACTGTGCCTGGGTGGTTAGAGGTGCGTACTACCACTCTGAAGGAACTGGGTTCAATCCCTGGTTCGAGCAACTACAAATTTGATTCACTGTTAAGGGTTTTCCCTGCAGGGTTTGTATAAATGAAATCACACCCATACATTAATTTGTATACATACATACATACATCGAGAAGACAAGCCGCACACTTTGTTTGTGTACTCGATTGTTCATCTAATACATAAATTGCAACTTGGTAATTTGTGCAATTTTATGGCTAACAGCTTGCACAATCTTCCACTCCATTCATTTAATGCGGGCAATAAGTAAGACTTCGCTCGTGCTACGCTTTTCGCTGCGCTGCATTCTCAATTGCTGGAAAATTGCGTCAAACCCACGTTTCGCTTTTTATTGAGCAATACGCTTTGTAAAAATGTGCAAAATTAAAAAAATAAAAACAAAACAAAACAGCAATTAATTAAACCAAATCATCGCCAAGCAATCGCACCGAATGGCATACGGAACACACTTGCAACTTCAAATGATATAAGTTAACAGTTATTGCTTACAATTAGCAGCGAATAACACGGCAACTACAAGTTAAATACAATTTGTCACTGCTACCGCAAAACACGAACACCGAATACAAACAACTGGTGGCATAACAAGCTCCCCCTCAACGTTTGCACCTACGTTGCGCTCAACGTCATTCTGATGGCTCGCCAAGTGAACTTGACATTGGCAGCAACAGGCGCGTGCGAGTGCTACCTCCGTTTCGTGCGCGCCCAGAAAAGTGTGTTGGTTTGGCGTTTATTGGCGTCAAAAAATTAATTAACGGGTGATATTTCACAGCGGTGAAGCAAGTAACGGTACGGTTCGTTAGGCTACCAAAGAAGCCATGCTACGCAACCTACACAGTCCGTGCAAGCACTTTGCTGCGGCACGGAACATTGGGGTGCACCAGGAATGGAATTCCAAAATTTCAAAATGTGGCTAATGGTCTGCAAAACTAGTGCCAAAAAGGAGATGAAAATCTGCTCTGAAATAAGGTTTTGAACAACGCGGTAAACGAGCTGCTCGTCTGAATTGTAGGTGCTACTTTGGGGTTGGTAGCCGTTTTAAAAGCAGAGCTCTCTCTCTCTCTCTCGACAGAACAAAAGTCACACTCTGCAAATCTCTCATCATGCCCGTCCTTGTATATGAAAAAGATGGAATGGGCATTTTTTACGTATGGATGATAATATTTCAGTGAAACTATCCTTCGATTCGGAACCTATAGTTGGATAACGAGAGTAAAGCGCTCATCAAAATAATGAAGGAACCAGCACAAAAGCCTTAGAATGAGGAACTGGCTTCGGTTTTTTTTCTTCCGAAAAAAATAAGGGAAATGGTGTGTAAGTCATAAGCAGAGCTGGGTCGTAATGATTTTTTAGGAATTAAATTACCGCCAATTACAAATTACAAGGAATTGTAATAGGAATCAATTCATTCAGTCCACTGCAAAGGAATTGTTTACTTCTTCATTTCCTTTGAAATAATTTCCAATGTAATTGTTTTTTTTTTAATTCCATTAAACGGAATTTTATATTGTAATTGGAAAAATTACCTGCTATTAATGTAATTTTTTCCCCTAATTCCTTTGAAAGGAATTGAAAATGTAATATATTTTTTTCAAATTCCATTACCTGGAATTGCAAGAGTACTTTACTTTTTTCAATTACTCAAAGGAATTGTAAAAGTAATTGGGAAACTGAAAGTTCATTCATGAATTTAAAATGTGGAATTTTTTTGCGGTCAAAGATTAAAATCAAAACCACACATTGGACATCTTCTGTCTATATCAATGTATATGTAGTATATATAAGAAGTTGTGTTCGTTTGTACGAGACCTCAAAACTCGGGAACGGCTGAACCGATTTGAATAATATTTGTTCGGTATAATATCAGCATATATGGTACAGAAATTTGGAGGGTTGCCACCTGTTTGCAATTTTTTATACTCAATTAAATTGACAAAATTAATGAAATATTGCAATGTGGGTTGCCACTTATTTGAAAGTTTTAACTCAGTTAAATTGACCAAATAAAGGAAATATTGCCATGTGGTTGTCAAACTAGAGAGTTTTAAGAAGGCTTACAGTCAACAATATTTTAGAAGAGGGTTGCCACCTGTTGGCAAATTTAACTCCATTATATTGACAAAATAAGTGAAATATTACATTATGTGTACAAAACGAATGGTATTTAAGAAATCTGGATTTGGAAATATTTTCAATAGGATTATCAACTATTTTAAGGCAAAGACTGAAAATATTTAAATTAAATGAAATAGTACATAATAGTATAAAACAAACGAAAAGTGTTTGGGGGAGCTTTGCCTGCGTCGACATATATGGGTCTCATCTGCCGCGAAGCGCGTTCGCTGTATGATCTGGAAAATTTAACGGTTACCCTATAAGCTAAACAGCTACAGGGTAAGTTTCTCAGCTCTCTGAAAGGCAAATTAGTAATACTACTTAGGTATAAGTTATTTATTCAAGGCAGTTAACAACCAAGGAATTTAACAAAGCTATTGCAATTCAACAGTAAAATAATTTTTTAATACATTTTTCGATTACTGAAACAGTAATCAATATTTTGAAATAGGGTTAAAAAAGATATATCCTATGAAAAATGAAGTTAAAAAACGCAGTACTTATATTCATAACTAAACAACTTTTTACCAACCCAAAAAATTCCGCGAAGGCGATTTTCTTTAGATACTTTTTAAATCCTTCTCTTAAACACACAAAAAAAGAAAACCGCGAACATTTTGTGAATAAAAATATGGAAATTGGAAAACACCAAGTCTCATTGGTCACCAAACTAAAGGAAAATTATTGTTTCTCCTTTAGAGCATGCCAAAATATCAAAGAGTAAACAATACATAGTCAAAAATTACTAAGTATCAGCGTGACCGGATAGTTAACGAAGCGACTGTTTGGTCATATGTAGCAACTTACGATGAACTAATGGGTGCCAGGACTTACATACCTTACTCTGAAGAGGTAAAGGTGGAGCTTTGCAACATAAACATCCCATCACATGAAAACCAAAAATGCCTTGGATGAAACCGCCCTTTAGGCCAAAATCGCTTAGAGGATCACACTGTGATTTAAGAATAAAATGCAGGACAATTTTAAAAATAAATTTTTTGCTAAGTAATAACTCAACGGCACCTACAGTGCAACGAATCGTGGCGAATTCGAATAAAATATACGAATGTGCAAGAATTTTATTTTTAAATACTTATGCACATACAAACATACAATACAAACCGCAAATGAAACCACCTTCACCTCTAATGCCACCCCACTGCAACCGCACCTACAGCAACAGAACGTTACGTACATACAGATGTATGTATGCATGTGTGGCCACTTTTGCTTTCTTACTGTTTGCTTGTTTATTATTGCTTTATTTTCCTTATTATTTCATTTTTGTTTTCGTTCTCTTCATTTGGTTGCCACTGTAACTTGGTCTCTAAATATTACCTGTTTAATTATATTATGATTGCTTTTTCTGTTATTTTTCTGCTGTAGGCAGTTGGTATTAATTAGTTAAACTGTGTAACCAAAACGAACGAAACAAGTGTACTTCGAGATAGCTTACAAAATTAGGAGACAGCCACATTCACTTTTCTGGACATCGACGGCGTGTTTCATTACAGCTCACATGCTCGTGACCTGGATAAATTGCAGGCTCAGTACTCGTACCAGAAGCGTAGAAATGTAGAAATACAAACCTTTATGAATAATATCATTTTAGCCGTACCAACAAGGGGGGGGCTGTCCATAAGGTGAAGTATAAGTAACTCCGCTACAATGGAACATAGTCGTCGAAGGACTGCTGCTGCTATGCGAAATTGATTCTGAAGTAAATCCAGCGAAAACCACAGTGGTACCATTCATAAGTAATTATAAATCCGGAGGTCTGAAAACGATAATGTTAGATAGTGGTACAAACATTAGGTAATCTCGTGTTAGGCATACTACTTAGGAAAATGTTGTGGCTGTCCCCATATATACGGGGATGGATCCACGTAGCGATAGTACGACCCATGATAGCTTATCTGAGTCGATAGAACTACATACCTTGAGGTATTTACGGGTCTCACCATGAAACAGGGGAATTGATGGTATACATAACCTTCGCCTTGTCCAATACATTCTTGGAAGTTCTTCTAGATCTTACTCCTTTTCATAGTCTTATCTAGACTTAGACGAGGAGGGCTCTCTTAAGAATGACTGATACCAGAATCTGAGCAGAAGGGCTTATGAGTCGTACGAAGTTCGATATTTTAACGAAAAAATGCCTTGAAATGCAATTCCGACGGACACCATGCATCCGCAGTGCAGCTGTACAACGGTTTAAACTGATCTTAGTAATAAAAAGAATTGAGCAGTTATATCCGAAACATATCGGACAAATCTTATTATGATAACCTGGTAGACTGATGGCTCATTGACTGAAGAGCGTAACGAGAAAGGTGTAGTTGGACCAGGGTCGATATACACGAAATCTATGGAAAAGCCTATGCTAATTTTCAAGGCTGAAACAAATGCTATAAAAAGATAAGCGGACTTTAATTTCAGGCGAAGCTACCGGAATCCGAACAGCAATCAGCTAACTAAGTTGGTGATGGAGTGTCTTAATAAGCTTAACACTTTTGCTCTGACCAATCGAGCTTGGGTTCTTTGCCGATAAACTTGCCACGAAAGGAGCATCAAACAGAGTCCTTATGTACCATAGGAAATGAACAAGCATCTATCTGCCTTGGCCCGGCTGAAGGAAGAGGCTCAAAGAAATTCCTACTGGGATAATCCACCAGGTACATATATGTATATATAGCATTCGAAAGCACTTTTAGGAATATCCAACCCAAAATGCTTCAAGGACCTTAACCAAACGTGTGCACTTGGTGGGCCATTTAATAACTGAGGGCTGGTTGAAATCCAAAGATTTAGGCTCAATACTACAATATATACCGCAGACTCTTTTAATATACTGTACTTAATAGCTTTTAAGATGTCAGTGCCCTATCCAAAAACAAAATTACAATAATGACTGGATTGATTTAGGTCATTGTCCAGCTATTTTTCACAAAAAAAAACACAATGTGCGCTATTTGCTCTTCTATTTAATTAGAGAAAGTTTAATTAAACGACATAGCCATATTGTGTTTAGAAATGCTTACTAAATTCTGCTAAAAGGGTGATTGTATTCGACCTGTTGAACTAATATCAATAAAATTGTGATACAAATGGAAAAATTCAAAAAATTGGCATAGAGTGCAATACAATAAAATTGCAATAAAGCACTTCAGTTTAGGCAGCGGTAAATTTAGCTTCATAAATTATGAATATTATTGCAAAGTATACATATGTATGTACATTAGACTGCATCACCAAAAAATGGGTTTAAAAAATGTATTATATTTGAAGACGTCTACCAAAATATTTCGAAAAAATATTAAGGTTTACGTGAGCTGAACCGATTTGAAAATACCTCCAAGATTGGAGTTTTTTATTAAGAGAAATAGTTTCTTGAAGAACTTTTTAGAAAAAAGTCCCCTCAGATGACAAAACAGATTAAGCTTAAGAAATCTGCATAAAAATATTTAAAAATCATCTCAACGGAATCGTAATAATGAGATTTTTGAAGCTGTTTTTTAACTTTTTTCCATGATTGATTTACGAAAACTTGAATAAATGGGCCAAAACTATTCCTTTCCAATGATAAATCACGAGTCTAAATCGGATTTGCTTAGATTCAGTTATTCAAGTTTTTCTGATACCAATATTTGAAAAAGATATTACGAAATAATTTCTAAATTGCCTTCCAATCATAACACCATGCGATAACAACAAAAAAATTTCAAAACATATGAATCGATACTCACGAAACTATTGGCAAAATATAGTAAAACTGTGTGCCTAATTTTTCACTTTGACGTCAGGATTTTTTTCAAAGGACTTTTAAATATTAAAGTATGATTAATTCAAAAATTTATTAAAAAAAAAAATAAGTGCAATGAAGAATAACAATATGGGTATGGTAGAATTTAAAAACAATTAACTGTTTTGGTTTACAAGGACGATTAGGTATTGAAAATGCGCTTTTAATAAATTTTAACTTCTTCAGTTAATAAGGTTTGCAGGACGAAATTCCATGATGAGGTCGTGCATATATTAATCCGCAAACAATAATAAAAAATAAAAAAACAAAATTTTTAAAGGATATTTTCGATAGCCATTCGTCCGTATACCACCAAAAAATTTATTCTGTTATAGTTCTACAGATTTTTTTTTTATGGTACCCTCATTGTTATCCTACATTGCGCCAAATTTTTAAAATAATTTTTTGAAATAATCATATTTTGTAAATTTCAAAGTCTTTTTAAAAACTCCTGACATCAGAGAGAAAAGCTAATAATTTACCCATAGTTTCGCGAATGTATTCATTTTTTTGTGTGTAAAATTTACTGTCGCGCAGTGTAATACTTTAATAATAATACATAATACGACAATGAGTAATATTTTCAAAATATGTATAATTGTTGCTTAGTTGTGGATACAATATAAAAAGATATGTACATATGTTTGTATGTATTCAATAAGCCTAAACGTATTTTTTTACATAACTTCACCTATCACAGTTTATTTAACATACAAAATTAAGTTTTTTTTCGTTTTTACAGTATATTTGTGTTTTTTTTTTGTACAAAATAAAATGCAAATTTCTTTAATCTAATGTACTAACAGGCAGCACTACTTAGCTCACGCGCTGCAACTCTACCGCAAACGCTTTAACTAAGAACAACTTTCACTTCCTAATTACACTACAAATACGAAGATTAGTTATTTAATTTACTAACACACATTCCCACGTGATCAACTTATTTGACCGTTACTTCCTGCATTTCCACCGCAGCCGCTTGATAACGCTGCGACTTAACGCCAGTGCGGAACTGATCTTCAATGGCAAGTAGCGTACGTCCACGCGTCTCAGGCAACACCGTGTATACGTAGATCGCTGCCAAGAACGCCATAATACCATAGCCAACAAAGCAGCATTCATTACCCAGAGATGCTTTCAGCGCTGGATATGTCTTAATGCAGATAAAGGCAAAGCACATGCCCACCGCCACTGTTAGGCCCGAAGCGGCGCCACGCACTCTCTGCGGAAATAGCTCGGATATCATGAAAAAGGGTAGCGTGTAGAGGCCGAAGGTGCTCAAGACAATGAAAGCGATAATTGCAATGACCGGTAGATATGGTATACGCTGCAGCCATGCATTCCAATTGTGGCCGGCCAGCAGAAACATACAAACGCACATGCCAAGTGCCGATACCATGCCCGAACGGCGACGACCCCAGCGCTCCAAGATGGTACCCAGCAGCACGGTAGTGACGACACGTCCAACGCCGATCATTACAGCGCACATGAAGGGATCTATTGTGACGCCAGCCTCTTGCGAAATCTGCACAGCATAGACGACAACAACGAAAATGCCGGTCAGTTGTTGGAAAGCGAAGAGACCCATGAGTATGAGAAGCGGCTTGTAGACCTCTGGTTGGCGTATGCACTCCAAGAAGGGCGGTTTCTTTACACCCTCACCCAGCTGTATAGACTTCTGCAGTAGATTGAATTCGGCCTGCACCTCCGGATGTGTAATTTCACCTTGAGTTTGCAAGAGAAAAAAAATTATAAAAGGTTACCGTTAATTACAAACATTATGCACTTCGGTTACTTACTAGACTTCTCCATGCCGCGAAAATAATTCAACGCCTTCTTTGCCTCCTCATAACGTCCCTTGGACACCAGCCAACTGGGTGACTCAGGCATTGGAATGACGCAAAACATAGCCACGATTTGATAGGCACAACAAAGCATTGCAATCAATTGCCAGTCGTTGCGTATAAAATATCCAATTATATAGATAACCATAATGCCGGCAGAAATCGCTACCGAAGTGCCCAGAATGAGGCGTCCACGTATGCGCGGCAAACTAATTTCTGCAGAGTAGACTCCAACTGGCGCGCTTGCAATGCCCATAGTAATACCTACCAAACAAGAAAAATAAGAATTTAGTATTAAGAAAAGTTCCGCTAAAAAATTACTCCTAGTTAAAGAAGCAAAATAAAAGCTAAACTATTAACGTGAAATTCGTAAACTATTTTGAAAGAGGTGCGTAAGGTTTGTTGTAGGTGGAGCTACGTAGGTACCTATGTACATACATATGTAGATATTCGCTAGCTTAGAGTGAAAAGTTGCTAAGTTCATTAGTTATAAAAACTTAAATTTTCATCGAGATAGATAGTAGTAAAAATAAAAAAGGGTCGTTTCCAAATAGACCGAGCTATTTCTGCCATTTCTATTCAGTAAAATAAAAATTTGACGAGTGCAAAGAAAACAGAAAAAGTTCCATAGATTCAAATGATTACCAAAAATTTATAAATAAATAAGGTCGAACTCTACCGATTTGTAAAGAGATATGTTTGGATTTGAATACGCAAAAATGTTGTTATCAAAATGGTTTGCAAAATACTTGAAGAAAATGAGTTTGGGAAGTTTTTCATCTCCCCTGTAAAACCTCACTCTAAGCTAGCATTATTTATTTCAAATTCCGACTCGTTTTTGAACCAATTCAAACCAAAAATTAAGTGTCCATTTCTTCGTTGTTACCCTATATTGGCCTTTCGTTAGGTTGAAGTAGCTAAAAAATAAATAAATATTTGAACTTACACTTTTACTAAGTGTTTGGCCGAGCTTCTTCTCCAATTTGTTGGGACTTGCAATTGCCTGCCGAAAAAACCTTTTCAAATTCTAACCTCTAACCTCTCAGCTATAGCGGCCATCAAGTTGGCTCTTAAACTTTTTCTAAGTATTTGGCCGAGGTTCTCCTCCAATTTGGTGTATGGGACCTCCAACGTGTCGCCTACAGTAGTCGTCAAGTTGAAAAAGCAGCTGACCTTAAGAAAAAACAGCATTTCTAGACCCGATTAAAGGCCCATTATGATACCACGTGGATCTGGAACAATTTTCCCTTTACAACAAGTCCGTGTGGCCTGCGAATCCTAGCAATTGCCGGATGTCAAGCTTTCAGTTGCACTTAAACCCCTTAAGTAAAATGTAAGTAATGACTAGAGGCCGCATTTGTATGCAAAAAAATAAGCTTGAAAATATGTGCCATCATAACTATAAACAAAATACAGTCAGCGTCAAAAATATGAATACGCCGACGTATTAATTATTTTAGTTATTTATGTTTATCATACCAATTTTTTTCTTATTTAAAAAAAAAAAACGTAGTTCATTCAACAACGAAACTCACAAGAATACATTTTTTAATTTCATGCAGAACTCGGGAAATGCAAGAAATACCAAAAAATTTTTATCAAAATTTAAAATTTTTAAACTCAACTTATTAACTCAATTTCTTAGAGAATTTTTGTGTGTGCAATGCAAGAAATACCGAAAATTTAATCAAAATTTAAATTTTTTCAACTAAATTGTGTTGGCATAACATAAAAAGCAAACGATAATTAACAAGACAAACTTAGCACAGTGCGTAGGCAACTGGCTGAGTTAGCGGTGATCGTCGGTTCGAATCATACAGAAAGAAGTCTGATGAGGAAATGTGGTGATTTCCGAAATAGCTATCACTTCTACCATTTTTTCAAATTATTGTTGCTTTTCCACAATAAATTTTCATTAAAAAACGGCCTCGAGCTCAATAAAAATTGTTGAATATAATTGTTATAAGGCCAAAAAATAACAAAAAAAAAAAAAACTAAATTTCTTAGAAAATTCTTGAGTATTAAATTTTGTAGCTCAGTAATTTTTAGTGTAATAAATGTAAGTTTCCAGTCACGAAAAGTTACCGTTGATTTTTGAGAAAGTTTTTAGCACAAAAAAATTTAAAAAAAACACTGGCCATTTTTAGCGACTTTAAACTTGGATTTTATTACGCTAAAGCTTAATGGGCTACAAAATCGAATTAAAAAATTGAAGATTTGAATCAAAATTGTTTGAATTTCATGCATTTTCCCCAGTCCTGTATGAAAAAATTGATTGGTTTTTGCAGTTGAATGAACTACACTTTTATAAAAAATAAGTAAAATTTTGTATATAAATTAAAAACAAATAAAATCGCCAAAACGTCAAGGTATTCATATTTTTTTACGCTGATTGTATATAAATTGATATACAGACTGGGGATTTCTATGCAGAAAACGACGCCTAAAAATATGCACCACTTAAGCATAAGCGAACTGTATAAATTTGTACACATTTTGTTTATAAATATGTAGTGCCTACATACTTTTAGCCTTCCTTTTTTGTATAAACATTCGCAGTCTATTGATATAAACTTTGCTTATAGTTGTTATGGTACATATTATTAGGCTTATTTTTTAACATAAGAATCCGAGCTCTAGTAATGACAAATTTTTTGAAAGCAAGCAATTAAATGTTTCTTTCTAGCACGCATCGGAGTCTACGTTTTCCAGAGAGGGAGGCGCCCTATTAGATATTTGTCAGTGGATTATGTGAGTGGTAAATGTGGCAAAACTATGCGTAACTACATTTTAATGTCAAAAATGAAAACCATTTCCATACAAACTTTCTTAAAGATCACCAGCCGGTTTGATTTGACAATTGCCAAACATTTCAGCGCTTTTGATGCTATACGATCCATGTAGTTGAATAAATTGCTGAGAACCGCGAGTTCGGTGTGCTTATGACCTCAATCAAATACTACTTGCTTTACTATCTCAAATATTAAGTTTTACTTACCAATACAAAATCGTGACACCAGTAATTGTATAAAAACGACATCCACATTGCTCTCTATCGCTAACGCCATCAATGCCCAAGCAAACAAAGCAATCACATTCAATACGATGAGAGTATTTTTGCGACCCAATTTGTCCAGCAGAATACCAGAGAGAAGGCCACCGAGTGGGCATGAAAGAGTGTTGATCGAAGCTAAAAAAGAAAAAAAGTTAATAAAAATATTTATGTTTTTATTCAAATGTACTTATAAACAAAGAACTTCATTCATCTTCACTTACCAAACCAAGACGCCTGCGATTCGCTAAGATGGACAGCCTCATTGGGGTCAGTGAGCTGACGCATGGTGACTGTAGGCATACCTAAGGCCATACCCGCGGAGAGTAGCCCTATATTACCGAGGATAACCATTAATCCTTGACGACGTACAGCGCGACTTTGTTCACCGAGCGGTATTTGTTTTGCTGGCTTATTGAGGCCGGCAACAATTTGTGGTATTCTGCCATTTCTGCCATTTGTTGTAGTCAAAGACTCAAATTCTTCAGCCTTGGCTGCAATGGAGTCGGTCATGCTGTTATAGTAATAGAAGATAAAAAAGCTATGTAGGATTATGTGAGTAAATGCAATGAAAGAGTGTAGAGATATTAAAATTATTCTTAACAATTGTTTGGGTGTAAATAAAACTCCTCCATAAATGTTAACAACTAAATAAGAGTCGTTTGATATCGAAGAGGCTTTCGCATATCGGTATGTATGAATGTACAAACATATATTTTAGGAGTGATACTCGTAAAAGTAAGGTTTGCTTATCAGTTCTATTAGCAAGTGAGCACCACTTAGGGTCCGATAATGCATTTTCTTAAACAAATAAGTTATTTTTATCAACTGCTCAACGAGCATTTTTAGCAAATATATGTGTAAAAAATACAAAATAAAATAGAGTGCTGATTTTTGGTATATTTATGTACAGGGTGTCTTATAACTTAAACTTTATAAGGGTTAGAAAAAACACTCAGATTCGAAAGTTGTATTCTAATTTTGCCATGCGACGTTGCATGCAGAGCTGTCGTGTCGGCTCTGTCGAGGGTAAGAGGCTTTCAAGTGAACCATTTTCAAACGAGAACGTTAATTGATCAAAAAGTGTAGAAATCGGTGGAGAGATACTATTATCTATCAACTCCAACAATTCTAAGGCAGACGTGTTTGGAAGGAAAGATTCATAAAAATCTGCCAATGTGCATATGGTTACAGGTATATACACATGGGCGTAGCCAGGTAGGGGCAGGGGGGTGCTCGAGCCCCCCCTAACTTTAAAATTTTCCTTATATATATGTAAAATAGTAACCTGAAATGACCGCTTAATAGGGTCGGTATAGGTATATACATAGGTATATACATATTTCTAAACAATCTGAAATGAAGCCCTTCGGAAGGACTAATAAAGCCCGGAATACTTGAATATCATTTCGTGGTGGCCGCTATGTAAACTGTAGGTCCTTCCTCTTTGTGTGACAACATCAAGGCGCACGCCACAAGTCGGAGGAGAAGCTCGGCCTAACACTAACATATGTGTAAGCGCCAATCTGTTATTATTATTAAGTACACACATACATACATATGCATTTTTAAATAGTGTATATTAGACGATAGCGTCTGTGAACTCTTATGACTGACTATTTGACAGTATAGAAACCATATCAAGATACTAATCTTGGTGAAATAGGACTTTCTGTAGACACAAAGGCTGGAGGCTTTGAGAGATACCACTAAAACACGTTGCAGAATTGTCTAAGAGAATCCCTAAGACATGGGGCTGACACCTTACCTAACCTAACCTAAATACGTTGGAGGACGAATATCGTCTGCAGTCAAAATCTAGAAGTGACATATTCTTTGTTTTATAAATTGCTTAATACTGTATGTTGGAGTAATTTTTAAACGGTGAGCAAAACAGAATTTTATAGAGTACATCGCTAGTGTTTAAACAAGAATCTTTTTTTTTTTAAATATGCTGAATCCGAACTCTATGTCCAGGTGTCGATTGTCAAAATTTCCTCTCTCCTTTTCCGAGACACTAAAAAAATTTGACACTTCTGACCACGGATGCGGAATCAGTGGGGAAAATATGTCGGAATAGACTAGAGCGTAGTGTCTCGGCCAAGAGGTTGTTTTGCGTGCCTGTGTTATCCTCTCCGTAAAAGCCTGATTATGTCAACTTAACTTTTTGACGTGGCATTAAGTTACGTTAAGTTTCGGCTGCGTTAGGAATTTATGTAAACACTCTTCTTATTTGTCAAAACATGAACGAAAATTATCTAGGCAGGCTGCGGGTTTACACTCCGAATCCGTTGTGTAACCCACCTTGCTTTAAGGTGAATACTTAATTCAATACAAAATTTGTGAATAAAAGTCTGATAATCAGTTCAAGTATGTACTTAGTGCACATTATTGATTTAACGTCTAAGTATAACAATTTGATACAAAGTTAGACTAATGAAGATATGGTATACATATGTAAGTACAGTGGCGGATTTATCGTACAGGCAACATAGGCTGAAGCCTAGGGCGGCAGAATTAAGGGGCGGCAAAATTTAAGACAGCTAAATTAAAAGAAAAAAATTTATTTGGATTCAGCTGCACTTGAAATTGTGTTTGTGTCTGTAAAATATTATTAATGATTCATCTCATTCAATACAATTCAAAATTAGAATTACGCTGCGAATTTTTCCTTAGTATAGCAGTCGTTGAAATTTCCATTTAACTTTCATTCACGCGGCTTAGAAACCTG
>NW_016157162.1:495049-534215 GCF_001687245.7 Rhagoletis zephyria | reverse complement strand
CAGATCTTCATTGAGCGAAAACAAACTGAATGCTCTTGCGTTGCTGACTATAGAGTCAGATTTGTTTCTATCTATCGATTGTTATCCGATTATTATCCGCGAATTCGCAGCTGAAAAATCTAGACGTAAAGAACTGTGAAAAAGAAGTGTTTGAAAGAGGGTTTTTGTTGAATACCTTATCCATGCTGATGTCGAATTTGTTAATTCCGTTATGTATTTCATTATTAACGAACTATATTGTAATAAAGCACTGACAATAACAATCATATTTGATATATATATATATTTTTTTTTCGTCAAAAAAGGGCGGCAAGTTATGAATTGCCTAGGGGCGGCAAATATTTAAATCCGCCACTGTGTAAGTATGTATGTAAACAGAAGCACATACGGAAAAGGCGTATTTTCAAATGCATAAATATGAGTTAGTTATTCTTTTGTTTAAATACTTATATATTTTTTCATAAATGTTAATGCGCAAATAAAATTGTTAAAGTATTTGAGGGCGTAGTGGTTACTCCGTAGCGAATGTCATCTATTAGTCACTTATGTAAGTGTCTTGCACGGCCATATTATTGCTTCAATGACTTTTATATGGAAGTCGTTCATGACCTTTTCATACAAAGAGTAATTTAGTTTAATGATCATTGATGACATTCAAGCGACAATGTCCTGCAATGAATTTTTTATAAGTGACCGCTGCAAGACATTGTCTGTTGATAAGTCTTTGATAGGAGTATACCTGCATGACATTGCCAGCAGTGTCATTGTCGGCTATATGTCGTTTAGGATTCACAGCAATTGCGACGATGTCACTAAATTATCATTAGTGACGATGTCACCAGTGACCATTTTCGCTACTGGGTAAATTTGTATTTTTAACTAAAGTGTTTTTTATGCAACAAATGGACATTAGAAAGTAAACAAGCATACGTTTGGGCGAAATCGAACTTTTTATACAGCGCTGTATTTTTGCATTTCAGAAAACTTTCATAACAGCCCATACCTAAATAAAAGCGCCTGTAAAAAAATTCTCATGTTAATTTGAATGGATTTCGCTGAAACTTGAGATCTGCTCTAATTTTTCCTAAAAATAGAGAATTGTGAAATAAGGTAAATATGGCCTCATTGCCACTCTTGTTAGCGGGAATTTTAAATTTCATCCATTTCGAAAAAATTTAGTTTGTACTCTCTATTTTATTGGAAAAATCTAAATTTAAAATGTAGAGAAGTTTGAATAGTTGCAACGTCTATAAACCATAAAAATAGCCCAATCTTTAAATATAGCGAAATTTTTGAAAACTATCTGCTTCACAATCTTAGAAAAACAAAGGTTATAGGTACTTAAAAATTACATAGGTGTAAATACTGCAAATTTTCCAAATTTTTGGTATAATTTTTCTATTGAGCGAAAAATTATTTTCGCAAAATCACGCAAGACGATGCTAAAAGTCGAAAAATTTAGAAAATCTAAAATTACATATCCCGCCAAAATATTCAATTATATGCTCGGCAACTACATGAAATTCTCTAAAACATGCGTCTAATTTCAAGACCTGACTCACACTTGATTCTACTAATATACTTTAGCATAAACTCTGGCGTAAAACTGTAATTCACCCTCCTTTGTGCGATAACATCGCGGCGCATGCCGCAATCGGAGGAGAAAATAATGCAATTGAAGAAAATTTGCAGCAACATCATTAGAAAGCACCCAACCACCTGCAGAAATGATCCTTATGGGCAACACATAATTGCATACTATGCATAAATAAAATAAACAACAACGTATTTATGTATGCAAAATTCACAAACGAAAGCAAGTATTGTGTAATAAACAATTAATTTAAAACCAATCAACATTAATCAAAATGTTGGACGCCAATTCGAATTGTGCGCAATGATGCGGAGCAGCGGTCATCATCGAAGTGATGTGATAATTGTTCAGCATGCGGCTTTAGTGTACTCTGGGCTGCCTGTATACAGTATGTACATACGAATGCAAATGTGCTATACATCCCAATTGGAAAATGGAACGTTTGGTAATGTGCAAAGTATTGTATCACCCTTTTAACCGATACATTAAAAGATGTATAAGTTTTTGTACAGGTATAAAACTATAAATAGAAAACAAAAACAAAGAGAAAAAGTGTCGGTAACCCACGATTTGAACTCGCGATCAACAAGCTGGTAGTCGAACGTACTAGTGTTTGGCTACGGCACACAGTGGGGACAAATCAATTTTGAGAGTCCAAATATAAACCGATTTCAAGTTTCTTTTTTTTTTTAATAAAAGATAATTGAATTTCGCGTCGATCTATCCATGGCGATTTTTTAAAAAAGCTCTATGTTTTTATTTATTTATGTTGAAAAATTAAGGAAAAAATTTTACGTTTGAATGCTTCCACTTTTTTGGAAGATACTTGAAATTAATTTCAAATGTCTGCAATTATTTTAAAAATTATTCGTTAACATTTTTCCATTGCCCACATTTAATTAAAAAATGTATTTATTTAATTTGTTATCTTTGCTAGTATATATTTTGGAAGCCGTTTTTTTTACTGTTCGAAAGAGTCGAGAACAGCTGTGCCGACATTTTTGAAATTTGTGCATCGAATCTAGGCTCTCCAAGGCTGATAATAGAAGAAAAATAATTTCGATATATCAAGGGGCGTGGCACCTCACATACAAACTAAAGTTTTCACACAACATATCTCCGGAAGTATTCATCGTAGAGTGCTGCAACTTAGTATAGAGATATAAAATATCAACGCCAATAATTAAATAATTGCAGACATTTCAAGTACTTTCCAATAAAGTGGAAGCATTCAAACGTAAAAATTTGTTTTCTTTAATTTTCCAACATAAATAAATAAAAAGCCAGAGCCTTTTTAAAAAATCGCCACTTATAGATTGACGCGAAATTTAATTAAAAATCGGTTCATATTTGGGCTATCAAAACTGTCGACAGCAACCTGTTTTGCCCCACTGTGCGGCAGCTGTTGAGATAATGTGCATTAGTGCAAGGCACATAAATTTGTTCTCAACCAAACCCGACGTTTGACAACTCATAGGTGTGAGCAAATTTTTGTATGTGTAAATGCATAGTATTATCGATTGTTTTGTTTCACTTGGACGTTGCACGATCAAGAACTTTCTTTCAAGTTGCAAGTCGTGTAGCAACTTGATATTCAAGTACTCCAGTATGTAGTCAGATTTTGTGTCAGATAAATGTGTGTGTTCGAGAACGAGGTGAGAATTTTAAGTTGTTTCCTTCACGACAGCATTTTGAAACGAAAACTGATTGCGAATCCGAAGAAAGGATTAAGTCTCAAAAGGGCTAACCTGGTCACACTGTTCAAGGCCAATGATGATCTTGCATATTACTTTATAAATCAATTCGGGCAGCAGAAAACATTTTTTCTTTGTAGGGAACGAGAGGTAAGCTTTTATTTAAATTTTTAATAAAAATAAAATATAACACCGTGCGACAGTCAATTTTACACGTACAAAAATCAATATAATCGCAAAACTATGGGCCAAATATGGTACCCGTAAAACTGTGTTTTTTTTTTGTTGACTAAGTTCAGGATTTTTTTAAGGACTTAGAAATTTCAAGTAAATTATTTGAAACATTCGTTGCAAAGTCGAATATAAATATATATACCCGTAAAAAAAGTAAATTCTTTAGAAATGAAAATTTTTTCCATGAAAACATGTACGATCCAAAGTAAATTGTAAACTCAATATAACGACACTTAACTCTTAAAAGCAATATGGTTTTAGAAACAACCAGGTCTATTTTTTAGCCGCTAACCTGTTACGTTTTTTTCACAGCGCTTTGTAATTTCATGAAGGGTTCAAATTAGGTCTACAAACCATTTACTCAAACATGGAATTCCTCTCCGCGTGTGTTAGCGTGGCTTTTTGCTGCCGCTGAATTACCAGGTATTAGTAATTCTACTCATAGGGTATCTATCCACATATCCACGACAAACCCTTAATACATGTGGGATGTCAGTAAGTATACTGAGCTGCGATGAGAATGGTATCAAGCAATTGCCATTTTACAAGGCACCTTTTGTTTATTGTTAAGCGAAAATGTATACAACGACAAATGTTAGCAGTAAGCAATATAGACATCGGCGTTATTTTGTTATCGATATCATATTTCGATAAAGGTCGGCAAAAAAGTAAATCCATATGGCATTGTTGGGCCCAGGACGGCCAAGATTGCAATCCGGCACTGAACACTGCTATTCTGCTAAGTTTTGCAAATTAAATAAAATTTTTGATAACGGCAAATTGCTTGCTCAAGTGACTAGTAAAACAAATAACTGTAGCTGTCAGTCACTTGGTGCATGTTATCAGTTATAATGTAATGCTGCGTTACGTTAATAGAGGTCAAGTTGCATGCATTTTATTACATACGTATTATATTCCTTTTTGTGTATATTTTTGTGGACTAGACAGAATAAATGCTCATAGTTTTAGCAAATATTTACTAAAAAAATATATTTATAATAATCATTGCATATTTACTTAGTTCATTCTTAATTAAAACTTTGTTAAATTCAGTTTATTTTATCTTAGATTATGCATATTTGAATTAAAAGCGTAGACGTACTTAAAATTTAAGTATTTAAATATCGTACTAAAATATTACGTAAATTCAAAAGCTATACGTGTACATAGAAAAGTGTGTACAAGTGGCCAGAGTAATCACTTGGCATTAAAATAATATTCTTCTTCTTCTTGATTGGCGCTGTAACCGCCTAAGTCGTTACGTCTCTGTGCCAACTGACACCGATTGAGTGTGGGCCCTTTTCTTCCGTGATTACCAGCATCGGAATCCATGTTGTATATTTTCAAAATGAGCTTGTTTGTATTCCATAACCTTTGTTCAGCGAGAGTGACCTTTGCTACTCAATAACCTACCCAAGCATAGGAAACATCCGGTTTGGAGGAATGTGAAGAGCTTGCATTCTAGTGTCTTGGAATAAACCAAAAACATTAATGCGTCATTTCGGCTCCGCAAAGAAGTGAGGTTTTTATGAGAAACTCTTTCAATGCAGATATGCATTATGTAAAACAAAGAGTCATAAATGCTTCTAGTACTTTTCAACGGGTAGCATTTTAGCAAAAATAACAAAGAATTTCTTGAAAAATTTGGGACTATACAATAGACTTTTATCAGTAAGTGATCTTATTAGTGATCATAATTGGCAATGTTTCTGTGACGCCCTTTAGAAATAAAACATTTGCTGATGTCTGAAAACTAAATGTAAATATGTACATAAATACTTATAAGGGATCGTTACGGTTATCATATTTATAATAATTTAACCGTTAAAATTATATTTATTTTTTTTTCAAACAAATTTAACCATTATTTTATGGTATTTATTTTTTCGAACAGGATCGAAATTTTCGGGTTATTACTTTTATACCCGAGCGCACTTGTTCACCTGGTATTATAGCTTTGTTCGCATAACGGTTGTTTGTAACAGCCAAAACGAATCGAGATAGGTATAGACAAACGTATACATAAATGATCGGAAAATGCAAAAACTATGATATTTCAGTAAATATTGGGTCCAAATTGTTGAAGATTGGTATGTGAAGTAGAATTTTGGTACAATATAATGTGGCGTATTCCTGTTTTCGTACGAATCGAAAATTTGAAAATTTTGTATAGAAAATGATAAGAAAATTTCGAGTTTTCGATTCATACGAAAACAAGAATAATAATAATAATACTAGATTGGCGCTTACACATATGTTAGTGTTTGGCCGAGCTTCTCCACCGATTGGTGGCGTGCGCCTTGATGTTGTTACACAAAGCGGAGGGACCTACAGTTTTACGCCGACTCTGAACGGCAATTGTATTTTTATGAGAAGCTGATTTTCATGGCAGAAATACACTCGGAGGTTTGCCATTCCCTGCCGAGGGACGACCGCTGTTAAGAAAAAACCGTTTTCTATATTTTTGCGACGTTGCTTTGACCAGGGCTTGAACCCAGGTGCTGATGAGTGAAAGCCCGCACTGCTTACCACTACACCACAGCGGCCGACGGTAATATAAATAAAGAAATATTCCTTCGAATTGATAACCTCCTCTTTTTTAATGTCTTTTAAAAATAACGATTTTACAATGATCCTTATATAAAAATCTTGGTAGTTAATGGTTATTTACGATCCCTGGTATTTATTTAAAACCAGCTTAAGGTCAGCGACTTTGCTGCGCTTTTTAAGTTAACTTTTCAACATTTTTTAGTGCCCGATATGATCTGCATGCGAATACAATTTTTTTCTCCGAGAGTTTAACCCATACAATACTGGTGTTACTTCCTTAGTACTTGATTCCAAAAATGTTAGGGGTATTCGACAAATTGACCAATTGACCTGACACTCCGGCAAGAGAGCTGATTAGCTCAAACCAACGAATGTTGTCAAAGTGATTGGCATAAATAAACAAAAGTAGAGATATGAAATCGTTTTATATCAAAATTCAAGTCCTTTAGCATTCAAAGTTGTCGATATATGTATGCAGGTGAGCATGCATACAAAAAAGGGTAAAATTGTATAAGCGCCTCCAGATATCCTAGGATATCCAGATATCCTACGGTCACGTGTGTATCAAGAATAAGTGTTTGACCGATAGAGGTTTGATCAGAGACCAAACGAATATTCTGTGGCAGTCAGACAGTCCACAAAGCTTTATACTCACATATAGCCATCGGCGTAGCCAGAATGAAATTTAGGGGGGAGGGGGGGGGNCCTATTAAGCTGGCATTTCAGGGTACTATTTTATATATATATAAGGAAAATTTGAAGGTTAGGGGGCGGCTCGAGTACCCCCCTGCCCCTACCTGGCTACGCCCATGCATATAGCCAATGCAAATTGACTTACTGAGAGCTGTTCATCTCTGATCGAGTTAGAGCAGAGTTGCAAGATCCTAAATGACTAATCACTCTTGGCAACACAGGCAATCCTTGTAGAGATCTCACAAGTGGAACTAATATCATCGCCAAAACACATAGCATCGTAAGAAATTAGTATACCATATGGTTTCACAGCGCCATTATACTTCCCCTATGCTGTGAGCAGGGTTCTGCTCTTCTAGCCTTTCAAACTAATAATTTTCGATTAAAAAAATTATACATAATAATAAATGACGTTCTTCCAGCAAACAAGCGCTCCATACATGAAAATTGTAGGCTACAAATTAGATCACATTATTTTCTAATAAATTATTTATGCAGTTTCTTTTCCAAACGGCGACACTTACATTTCTTACACTTTCCACTACCTTCTTCAAGTAAGTTTGAAATGCAATCGATTACTGCAGCAGCGAACAAACGCGGTATTGCACTCCACGGAACTGAAGTTTATGGCAAGTGCGCTGGCATTAAAATATGAGCAGCACGTTCAAAACTGGTCATACAACTTTGTAAGACACGATTTTTAGAGATCCAAAAACATAAACAATTATACGCGCCAAACAAAACGATGAATGCTAAGCTGGCACGAAAAATCCCATTTGCTAGCTTCACTGTATATAAGTACGGACGGGATCAGAACAACAACATCAACGATCGAAAAAAACTAAATAAAAGACTCGTTTTTTGGTACGAGTACTAAAATAAACAGAAAAAGACAAAGAGCGCGACGCACAGCTGTTTTACACACTCTTATTAAAGTCCAACTGTGACACGGTGACTTAGTGAACTCCCTCACTTGGTACAGTTGCTCTGTTGGCCGATCGCGCAAAAGTTTAACGCCTATCACTAAGCGGTTGAACCAACCAAATATCCGTTTGAAATCAAACCGTCCGATATGAAGCTGCTACGCCAACCAACTAAAGCACAAATGTCGCATAGCTAAGCGGTTAAGTGGCATTCAAAACGCTTTGATCGCCGCGATCACCGCCACCGCGCTCAGCTAACTAAAGGTTGGATGGAGCGATGGTATGCCGTCAAGTATGTCAGCCCATTGAAAATCTACTACATAAACATTAAATAAAGAGGAAGAAATTTATAAGTAACTACTTATTCGAAAAACTCTCAGGGCCCTCTAAATTAAAATGATTGCAATTGCGCACACACATCAGCCAACTAGTCATGCCCGCTCTTGAGTGCTGATAACATTTATGGGTATTAGTAGTTTGGCCTTTGCGTGATCGCAATCGCCACAAAGAAACAATAAACATTAGTGCTAAAACACCAAAGCAGTCAAGCGAAATCGCAATATTATCAGCTTTGTATTATTTACTTAGCTATCAGCTGCAGAGAAGAGCGTTTTGCCACACGGATCACATAGCAGACGATCCTCCGTTCAATATTTGTGTGATCAATAGTTGTGCTAATTTGTTTGGTCTGCGTAAATATGTATGTGTAATTTATGCGTAATTGCTGTTGACATTGCGATCAAAAAATCATTCTTAAAGACCAACTGCCTTATCAGTATTATTAAACATACATAAATAGTTTTGGCATCCAAGCAGAAACCCGCGCATGACTACAGTGATTGTGGACGTTGGACATTTCTGCGATTATTCGCGTGCCAGCAGTGATTGATTTAAGTTGAATAATCTCTCAATGTTTATGAAATCCCCATAGGGAAAAGTAACTGCTAGTGAATCAAGGAGACTATCCAAAAACAAGGAAAGACTCAGATTTATTTCTGACAATGGTGGCTGTGGAAGCTTTTTAGATGACTGTTGTCGACCGTTTTACCAACTAAAAATAATCCTTGAAACCGTACTCAGTATCCTCCCTATAGATCATTGTACATAAATAAGTAAACTCCAGAGAGTGACCCCAAATAAGTTAAGATATCTGTCCAAAATTCTCGACAAGTCCATTCCAATACTTGCACGGGTTACCTCATGGAATGATTGGAATCTAGACACAGAAAAATGCAGCAATTTCGAGCCCTGAAGAAGATCATAATAAACGGTCGAAACGTCGGCAAAACAAAAATAAGAAAAGGCATTTTTCTAAGCACGGGACTGCATACCCGAAAACAAGACTAGATTTTTTTCATGAACCCACTAAAAATCGCTAAATCGCGTTTTTTGCTATAACTTTCTAATTGGCTATCCGATTTTTTTTTTTAGCTTTTATGTCACGGAAAAGCCTCGTTAAGGACTATAATTGAACCCTTTTTAGAAAGGTCGTCATCGTTTTTTGAGAGCCTTAGATTTATAGTATAAAAATAAAAATCAAGGGATAATAATTCCAAAATTATTGAAGGTATAGATTACAACGAGTTTGAGGGCCCAAATATAGGCCTGAGCTAGACCTGAATGTTATAGCAAAAAACGAGATTTAGCGGCTTTTAGCGGCTGCCTAAATAAAATTTTTTACACCCAAAATTTTCTTTCGACATATGTATATAAGTGTTTTAATAAAACTGGCACACGCTAAACTTTTTTTCTTTCGTATGTCGTGATATCCGACGAGTTATATTTCTAGGTAAACGGTGAAAGCCAAGTGCATTCCAGCCACATGTCTCGCAGAAAGACTTCAGACCGTCCAATGTCAAGGTCGACCTTTTCAAATTTATTTATGGCAATATAATTGTTGCGGCAGAGTACAGCCTCTCAGTTGATGCCATCAGACTCTTGCGGTCAAGGTTATTTGTGTGTTATGCTATAGCGATATCGTGGGTGAAGCACAGAATGCATAGAAGAAGTGAATTAATCACATCTCTCGTTACATGTGGGAGTTCTGTTCCTTTATTGTTCAACATCGCCTCAAGTGCCAGTCCATTAGTGGAGGCAGCCGTCTTAGCCTGATCTAACTATTCTGAAAGCATTCCTTACGATGATCATAACAACGAAAACCAAGTCTTTGAACTTGTGATCGAAATAAGTAGAAAGTAGGAAGAACAGGCCTGATAATGTTCTGCTTTAATACAGACACCGATTAATCCGTACTGCTTCTTTTTTTGATCTCAGTATTCAAAGTTTTTACAGATCGATCAAAATAGGTTAGATTAGATTAGTTTAGTTGAAGTTCCAAAGTGCTTCCAACATTCCAATATGGCTTTAGCTAAACTATATCGTGTATTTTGGAATGAATTTCCATCATAACTTGTCACATTTGGTTTGGCAATGTGCCATCTTGAGTGCCAGCACGAAAAATTACCCTGAAGTTGGCACAACACTGAAACCGGCTGGTCTGCAAACAAAACTTTGGCAAAAGATAACGGAAAATCGTTCCACAATACATAATTTTTAAGAAATTTTTATACGAAAATATTTTTTAGTCGATTCAAAATCATTCGAATTAATAAGTAAAATGAACTATTTTTATGTGGGTGTCAAATGAGAGAGATTTAAAGTAAGCTTGATCAAAGAGGTTAACCACCCAACCATTGACCATGTCCTCAGAAATAATTTGTAAAGTGTCCAGCAAAGGGAAATGTAGCTCTGAGTAAGAGCTTCAGAATTATCTGCATAACTCTATAGAATTCTAATTGAGGTCCAGCTGTTACATTTAAGAGCATAAAACAATTCGGTACATTCTCCCGCAGGTTCGATTTCTTCCGCAGGTAAGAGATAAGAAACCGGTAGCATACGGCCTCCAGCGTTTAAAAAAATGTCGAACATTTATTTCACAATTCTTTTTGTGGTTATCATACATTTGTAAGCGTATATTCACTCAATGCGGTATCTATCTATCTATAGCTTAGTATGTAGTTAGCCATGATACGTTATTATTTGCCCCAAAAATGTTAACAGGTGGTAATTAAGATATCGCCAACACGTGTAAAACAATATACATACATAGTACAGACCACGATAAAAACATAGTAAGGTAGAACCGCTGAGAGTCACTTTTGAAATTCTTGACGTTTTCAAACAATTTAATTTTTAAATTTACTCACAAACTCACACACACATTTTCATTTTCAATCTCAAGCAACAACCATTTCGAACAATTTCAGTTTTTTATTTTCACTTTTATATGATTTTAAAATGTTGGCAAACTTAAAAAAAAAAAATCATGGCCGACAAATTGAGAGAACGGTTCTACCTTGCTATGTTTTTATCATGGTACAGACATATTTATCTACCAAAACAAATAGTATAAACAAATGTGACATTGTTTGTTTGATAGGTACTATCAATATGTATATATTTCTAAAATATGTGTTGCGATATTTGTACTAAATACTTACACATTATCTATTACCACACATTGGCCAGATATGCAAGATTAAATATATTAATATGTATTATTAGCATTAATCTATGCAAATAAGATAACGGTATCATATATTTATTATGACACTTCAACAGAAACCAGTAAATGCTATTCACTCGAAAAGATAAACTAGACCGGAGAGAAATAAATACGACGAAGTTATCTGAATAAATTGCTCTTGCAAATGATAATCACATAAACAATGCATTTCCGCTGAATTATTTGTAAATTATTAAAATAAACAAATTGTGCAACAGTGTTAGATAAAAGGATTTTTTGCATGTTATACATTTGCATGCATACATATGTATGTAAATTATTTTTTGCGACGCTATAAGCGAGTGTTCGCACGCATTTGTAATGTAAAGGGATTTGGTGATCTGAAAATTAGACTGAGGAATACCATCAACTCCGTCAGAATTGTGAAGATCCTCTCAGAGCCGTTCGATATCAAATGACTATCTGTCTGCGATCTAGTGTTGGAGAAGGAAATAAGAGCATCAGAACTAGATCGCTCAGAAACCATCCTTTGTACGAGTGATATCATCAGCCTTAATAACTGATGACAAGTGGTCGTAATTTGGTGAAAATACTCCTCCGAAAATTTGAGTTTTTTGTACCGGTTAGCAATAAAAAACCCGAGCTTTTAGAACCGGTTGCGAATTTTAAGGAAACCGGAGTAGTCACGACCATTTTATTTCTAAAATTAAATAAGCTTTTGCACCAGTTACCGATTTCCACAAAACCTAACCTATAGTACCGGTTACCAATTTTATTAAAAATGCGGGTTCACTCAATTCTTTATATGTATATACAAACTAATATGTGTATATGCGTATGAGAAGGAATAAAATAAAAAATAAGATGCTTCTACATACGTAGGTGTTGAATATAGCCGAGTAGAAATGAAGCATAAACATACGCAAAGAACTTCGCCGCGCACAGTGGTCCAGCCCTATACATTTTTTGGAAAAAAATAGAAGGAATAGACCCTCAATTTTCCGTGTTTAACATTTATGGTCATAAATCAAGAAAAAAACGTAAAAATTGGCGTGATCGATTTAATTCGAAGCATATCTCCCATACAAACTTAACCTTAAAAACGTCTTAAATATGCCATAAAAAATGCACCGATGAATATAAGAGTCTAAAATTTTGTCTATATGTTTGTAATAACGTGGTATATGAACTCCATAAAAAGGGCGTAATCGATGTATTTGAAAGCAAACCTTCCATACAAACCTAGCCTCAAAAGTACCTTAATATTGCCTAAAAAAAGACGCCAGACGAATATATGTATCCGAAATTTTGTCCATATGTTTTTAATTATTTTATGTGTGAACCCTAAAAAATTTGACATAATCGGTTGAATTCAAAGCATACCACCCATACAAACCTAACCTCAAAAAGGCAGTAAAAAGCGGACCGTTGAACATATTCCGAAATTTTTCCTCCCATGCAAACTTAACCCCGAAAACACCTTAAAAATACCATGAATGTCATCACTACTACTTACATAAGGTTACGTTAAAGTTGAACAAAAATCTTCTTAAGTTATAATGAATTTTTCTTATTCAAATATCACTTGGTTAGGCTAAACCATTCCAATATAAAAATTCAATACTCAAAAATTTTTTATTTTTTCCGCCGAAATACCACTGTGCGTCATATGAATGGCAACAAATGCTCCAGCGCTGAAAGTATTGCAACGCGGTACGCACTGGTGATGGCAGGCGAAAGATGAGGCCTCCTCTGCTATGAAAAAACCAGTGCATTTCTTACTGACCACTACTATAATATCGAGGCTGTTTCAGTGTTAGTAATATTTAATTTCTAGACTCGGCTAAAGGTAAGAACACAGCATTTATGGTTTTTTATGACACGTGTATGGAAATTGATTACACCTCCTGCCATAACAGAGATACGGGATACGTGTATGCATTTAAATCTACATATACATACACATACGCTCAGTCGTGCATACATATGTACACCCATATGTATATTCTGGAACGTGATAATGCCTACTTTCTACGATTGTGGTCTGTTTATCCAACAGAAAAACCACAAACAATTGAAAGCTCCGTTTTATGCAATGCCCTTGATTTAAATGTTCAATAAATTTTCTGTGTCAATCAAAGAAATTACGGCAATGTACAATTAGCGCAATTATGCAGATCAGTTGACAATTACAAGTACCAATATCCGTACATGGGCGCTATATTGATTGATATTATAGATCCAGGTAATTGAACTTGCATACTATGTATGTGTGTATGCATGTATATGTATATGTAGATTAGGGCGGGTCAATTTGTATGGGAAATTTTTGTCGACTATTCTATGTGAATTCCAAAGATAATTTTCCGAAGAAACTATGGGTCTTAAGTCAATTTCGAGCTAACCTTATTGCAAAAAAAAACGAATTTTTTCTTTAGAAACGTTTTATTTTGCTTTAGTGTCGTAAAGAATTGTTTAAATTTTTTACATAAACATGCTATAACGGTTTTTTTTTGGCATGAGGAGTTCATTTATGGACTATCTCTTTCTTAAAAGATTCGGCAGAGGGTAGAAAAAAAATGCTTTTTGGTAGGAACGAAATTGGTTTTATACCTATGGTTTCTTCGGAAAATTTGCTTCGAATTTCAAATAGGACACTCATATTCCATAAACCGCTTTTTAAAAAAGTGACCCACCCTAATGTAGATATTTACATACATACGCATGTACCTACATATGTTTTTGCAATGCATTCAGCAACTTAAGGGATAAGTGCTGTTCGACACTTAAAGGTATATTTTGGTACGTATGTATAAACCCTTGTGGTCAGCTAATTAAGTTAAGTGGCAATTGGACCAGTTTTGGCTATTTTTCTTTTAACTTTTTAATGTTTATGTTTTTTTTTATAAAACTTTAAAAAATAACGTAACCATTATCACATAAATCCGCATTTCAAACTTCGTACAAAATTTATAAAAATCAAACAAACTTTAACAATTACACCTAGAGACCCAATATGATTATTATTTTAATATTTGAGATCAAAAACGTTACCTTTTATAAGAGAAATTTTTTTTCGTCTTTGCATAATAATAATTTGCGAGAAATATCTTTTTTTGTCTCGCGGGACGATTATTTTCTGATGGAAATTATTTAAGCCTTTTCGTAATATTTGTATGGAAATTTTATTTTTCTCGTCTCTCGGGACGTTTATTTCAAGATTACAATACAAAAATTAGTCAGACTTTTATTTTTTTCATCTTGCGGGATGATTATTTCAAGACGGAAATGATTTACGCCTTTTCATAACAATTATATGCGACTTTTATTTTTCTCGACGACGTTTATTTGAAGACGACAATGATTTACGTCCCACGTTTTTTCTTAATAGAATCGGTACGTGTACTGGCGATTTCACGAAATTAAACGTAAATATCTCCGAGCTCAATTATTGGAGTTTTATTTGCTAACATCTGGCAACCCTTTTCAAATCCCTTTAATATGACACCTCATTTTTGAAAATCAAACCAATGATACGGATTTGATGGCATGAACAATCGTGGCGTTAAATATTTAACTTAACAAACTCAATTAAGAGTTTCATTTCAATAAAAGTCCCATATAATTATTAGGAGAAGACATATATCATTCTGGTCTTGAAATAACCGTCCCGAGAGACGAAAAAATATAGAAAATCCCATATAATTATTATAAGAAGACGTAAATCATACCGTCTTGTAATAAATGTCATGCGAAATGGAAAAAAATAAAATTTACATTATTATGAGAAGACGAAAATGAATTACATCTTAAACTAATCGTCCCGCTAGACGAAAACAACTTTTCCATTGTTCAGTAATAATTATAGAGCAATAGTCCATTTTATTATTGTCTCTTATTACACTCAAAAATTTTAAATTTTTAATAAATATTAAATTAAAAACTATAGGTATGCTATAAAAATAGATGCTAGAAAATCGCGTTGATTTTCAATAATTCTTTTGGCTGACGGTGTTGAGCACTTTCTCATGTAAAAAGTACGCTCGACAATTACTTTTATATGAAGAAAAATGCCTAATACCGTCAGCAAAAAAAAAAAAAATTGTTTAGAATCAACACGATTTCTAGCGGTTTAAAATTTGCACTATAAATCTGCATACCTAAAAATTTTCTATAAAAAGTTTAACAATTTTTGGTGTATGTAATTGTTAAGGTTTGTTGAATTTTTATAATTTTTGTAAAATGTTTTAAATGTGGATTTATGTGGTGCTGTTTATATAATGTGCTAGACTTTTATAAAAAAAAATTATAAAAATTAAATAAACAAAAGAAAAATAACCAAAACTGGTCAAAATGTCACTTAACTTAATTAGCTGACCACAAGTGTATGTACTTGTAAATATGTAGGTACTTACATCCATGCACATTATGAGATATGAATACTCTATTGACAATCCATACTCGTATTTGCATAATTTTCACATGCACGATTATCGTGAAATTTATTGTTGCCAAAGCAATTGGAATCTGATTATAGTAGAGCTTCTCGCTGAATGGTACCTATGGAATCCCTACAAACTGTGAGGTGTTATAAATCCAGAAAGAATGCATTGTAAATTTCAGGTTTTGCTGAAAATAGCGCAGAGGAAAGAATATAATTAAAACAAATATGATAATACAATGAAAAGTCACGGATGTCTGGAAGAAATTATTTATGTTATCAAGCTTACTAAAACAACTATGTATGCTAGGAGTATATCTGTGTTCGTATGGAAAAGTAGCTTATGTCGAAAGGCTGGCTTTAGTATAATGCGGCAATCCCTTTATTTTTTAAACGGCAAGGAATTTTTTGATGAGACTTAATAAGAATATTGACTTGCTAGTATCGGAACTATTTCTTCCACGTTTATTTGCCAAAAGTTGTTCAACGGCTTAGCGCCAGTGAGTCATTCGCAATCGTATGCTGCGAATGCCGATTTATACTAAAGCCAGCCTTTCGACATAAGCTACTTTTCCATATGAACACAGATATGTATGTATGTAAATAACTACATGACTGAGCGTCTGCCAACTAATTTGATAAACAGCTATCATCTGTGATTTTAAGATAATTTTTTAAGTACACAAATTGTTAGGGACAAACAAAGTCACGCGCGTTCGTTGTCACGTTAGTGGCCGTGAAATACTTACATATGTTTTAAGCAGGTTAAGTGGGTGGCGATGGGGTGGAAAATTTTTCGGAAAATTTCCTCATTAATTATAAGAGGCTAAACTGGCAAACTTTTTGTTACTGCCATCTGGTTTGAACTCTTCTCAAAGCGGTGCTCTGGAATTGAACCTAAAAAAATCTAGTTCTTAAGCGCCGTCTCCACAGCTTGTAGAGGAAACAAAAAATCTCCGCCGGCACAGAGCACAAACTTAATATGTATTATGTATGTATGTAAGATGTATATGTATGAGGTGGTTTTTACATCCAAAAGAATATCAAGTATGTACCAAATGCGGGCAGATTACAGATGTCTGTAAGCTTTGGAATTATCCCTAGTATTGTTCCGATACAGGTAACTATGAGTAAATACTCGATACTTGCTTCAAGTACTGAGTACTTTTTGTACTCGAATCCTTCCCGCGGTTAAAGTATTTACTTGCTTTTCCACCTATTTAGATGTTTGATTGTGACAATATATGAATCATGCTATAGTGCTTTTGGCAACACATTTTTACCTTAAGTTGTATCCGACCGTAACTTGTATGAAGCAAATAAAATAACATGGCGATAACGCAGTTGGTGAATCGGACTTCGACAGCGCGTTAAAAAGTGCAGTTGAATTTTGGACCACGAAATTTTAAAGATGTGATTAATTCTGAAAATTATTTTAATAAAGCAGTGCAATGTAGAATAACAATATGCGTACCAAACGAAATAGAAAATTCTATATATTTAAAAAAATATTAGGGCTATTCAACTAAATGCGTAAATGTCTCGTAACCATGTAAACCTCGTTAACTTACTTAATTTTGTATGGAAAATCAGTTTATTTACGAGGTTACGACGCATATACGCATTTCCAAGAATACCTATACTAAATTTTTTGTTGCATAAAATAAGTCATACATAGGTACATTAGAGTGGTCCTTAAAACCCAAATTAATGACTTTTTTTCAGTCTTATACCCACGGTCATAGATATCACAAATAAATTCTGGTCCCGATTGGAGACGGTTAAAGCCTGTCGCACTGGGAGCAAAATACAGATTCAAAAATTTAAATTTAATTTATTTTTTGTTCATCTAATACCCAAAATCGATACGATCATAGCTGAATATATCACACTTAAACTTTAATCGAGACCAAAATTTATATGTGACATATTCGACTATGATAGTATGATTTTGGATATAAGATGAAAAAAGTTAGTTTTGATTTTATGAGTCTCCATAGAGGAATCTGAACTTTGCCCCATGTGCGAAGCGCCTTAACCGTCTCCAATCGGGAACAAAATTTATATGTGATATCTTCGACTATAAAAGTAAATATATACTATAGTAGTATAGAATAGTAGGGTTTGAGGCTTAGGAAATCTGATGCAAAAATTTGCTTCCTACATTTAGTGACCTCCCTAATGTAATTTATATAAATTACGGGTTCGCTCGAACGTTTAATTTTTTACTTACTGCTGCCAACTAAGTAATAACGAAAAGCGAAGAATATCACGAGTAAACTAACGGATATATTTTATAGAGGAATTTTTTTCTTTAATTTGTGAATTTTACAACAAAACTGTTTATCGACTAGTAAAATACATATGTAATTCAAATGGTCTGTGTTTATTGATTGTTTAGAAAAATTAGGAGTTTCTACTTGGAAATCGAGTGCCACAGTAACATTAGGTACAATCCGTTTGGATACTTCTTTTATTATTCTTCCAACAGTATTATGGGATAAATTGTGCAGATTAGCTATAATGCACCAATTTTCATGAAATTTTATTTAGAAAATTTAATTACAATCATATAATTTTTATGAATACATATTTCTTTTTTAGGAATCTAAAATTATATAGTACTTGTGTGCTGGAGACCTCTGTTATTTCTCGGATTTTCCATATACAAGTAAAAAACACGGTTCATTTTTTCATTAAACTCAAGAGCCACTAAAAAAATACAAAGTTAAATCGCAGAAAATGCATATTTATAATTTTTTAGACTGTTAGAAGAGTTGAGTATCAGCTTATTGCTGCTCTAACTTCAATTCCATCTCTATATCGAATATGAACGAGATATAGTATACCGTAAATTAAAGCAGCTATCCTTATTTGGAACTTACTACAGGTCGTTGAGTTTTTCAACCTTGCACATGCACGTGTGGCCGCCAGTATGCCACTGCAAAGAACCCGCTAAAGTCGTTTGAAATAACGGACAAAATACCTACAAGGCAGCCTAATAGTATGCAAGCTTTTACGTGCGCCATGCTTCGGGCACAATATCTTCCACAGCTATCAAACTTTAACATCCACTCCTTATGTGTCCACGTTCGTTGACAGGCATCAGCTGTTTGGCACAGTTTTTGTTGAATAGCAGCGGTGATTGGGCGTTTAGTGACTACTTGCAATTAAGTTTGTGAAAATTGTGAGTGAAAATAAGAAATTAATTAAAGTTTAGTGCACCTAAATTATCTTTTCATAAGCACGTAAAAAGTGTGTGTTTTACGAATAACATATCTACTATAGTTTGAAGCGTTATTTTTCGGACAAGCCTCTTCGCGTTTCTTAGCTTTGCTTAAATCGTTTATTTCTGTTTGCTGTTATTGTTGCGGATGATACTCACATATGCACATACATACTTACATATGTATGCATGAGAAAAGTAGTGTCAAATTTTATGACCAGTTGCGCATTCCCCATAGCCATACACAAAATTTTTAACTATCGTAATTCATTGTGAAAAGTGTATATCTAAGTATCCAAAGAGCAGGCCAAAATGCTCTGGCGGAAATTCAAATGAGTATTTGCATTGGTAGATATGTATGTATGTACATTAGACTGTACCGGAAAAAAGTTCGCCATACACCTTAGGCAAATAACACAGCGACGCGACAAAACATTTTCGGATAATAGCGACAAAAACAAACCTTTGTTTTTCAATGTTGCAACACATAGTGAAGCGGACAGCGAAGAAAGCGACAAGCGGGGTCTGAATTGACAGATGCCTTCAGATGTGACACATTGCACATTCCAGAAATTAGTATTGATAGTTTTATATGTACATACATACATATGTATATGTATGTATATCGACGGCTGAGTGGAAGATCGACCTATCTCGGCAGTCAGTTCGAAAACGCCCTATCTCAGAAAACTTTTCAAGAACCCCCTATCTCATGATTTTATTGAAGAACGCCCTATTTCAGAATTCGTTTCAAAAAAGAATTAGGTTCGGCAAAACAAAAGGGTGGGGTTTAGTACCGCTCACAACTATTTCGGGCTATTCCGTCCAAATGGGTGGCCCGATCCAAAAAAAAATTTCACACACTTGTAGTCAAGGGTCCACGCAATATTTTAACACTCACTTTTGTAAATTTTGGTTACTAATTTATTTACAAATTGGGTTTGAAATATGCCCTTTTTTGTAAAATTCGGAAATTAGCGTACATTTATCACTCCTATTCTGCTTAAATTAGCCACTTCACCAATATATTTTTGTATTCCCCTTCACTTTACANCAAAAAATCTAAAATGCATAATTGGAGACTTAGGGCGAACTTTTGATTTGCTTGCAAGGTGGTGCGGCCTAATGTACATATGTACATACATATTTATATACACAAGCTTTCGCTCACATCCGTTTGTTTATTAACTACCACAATTGCATAAAAGGACAACTGAGAGAAATTGTGAATTGACTTCCTCTTTTCGGGTTCAAGCCATAAGCAAACGTTTCTACATAAGTAGTTGCTTTATCCAAAAGTGTAGGCAAATACAAATATTTTGATATCGAATAACATACATATACACATCCATTCGCGGTCAGCGTTTTGCTCCCATTTTCTCATTAATTCACTCAGTGTTTCGGTATGCATTATTAATGCTGCCGCAGTTTCTCAACGTTGCTAGGGGTCATGTGCTTGGTTTGGGGTAGATTCTGGTTGCGAGCGCAACTTTCTTTCATCATCATCTCATCATACTTGATCTCTACTCAATGAATACGAGTACATTTGTCAACGTCTCGTTTGGAAATTACTTACTTGAGGAAAAAAAAACCCGAAATAGTTTTTTAAATACAATTTAAAGGGGGGTTTCGACTGAATTAAAATAAGTCGTAAACCAACCTACATTTAAAATGCTCAGCATAACGCCAATCGGTCTTACACCCAAATCCGCGCGAATGATGTGGGCCAATGGCGAATTCACCCAAGAAGCTTTGGTCACATTGTGACAACAAACCCAGCCGGAAAGCTTGCAAATGTCGCGTAACTGCAGTACGGAACAGGAGCTGTTCTATATTCGCCAAACAATTAAGTTTGCTATGAGGAAAAAAAAATTACCTAAACATTAGGAAAGCTTTAAAAGGACACCTCTACATCTACCTGATCTTAGCGCCATTGCCGAAAGCGAAACTGGGTACGGGTTTGCAGAAGCGCATTTCATTTGGCAACCGAACAAAAAAAAAGAAACGACTGACGGAAAATTCTTTGAAAAATTTGTACGATGAAGGCAGATGGACAGGCAATGACAAGGTTGAATGTTTTAACCATGATAAAAACATAGCAAGGTATAACCGTTCTCTCAATTTGTCGGCCATGATTTTTTTTTTTGAAGTTTGCCAACATTTTAAAATCATAAATGTGAAAATAAAAAAATGAAATTGTTCGAAATTGTTGTTGCTTGAGATTGAAAATGAAAATGTGTGTGTGAGTTTGTGAGTAAATTTAAAATCTAAATTGTTTGGAAACGTCAAGAATTTTAAAAGTGACTCTCAGCGGTTCTACCTTACTATATTTTTATCATGGTTTTAACTATGTACCTGAAAAATTGCCAGAGTCAGGTGAAAATTAAGCTAAGGAATGTAAACTCAATTCATACATACTATCGCATTCATACATAGGCCGCAATTATAGCCTTGGGGGAATTCACATTCCTTCTCCCAAAGAGAAGCCCCCAAAGTATACTAAACAGACTCTCAAAAGCTACTATCAGACCTAAAAAGCGTCTTTTTACATGCAGTCTTACTAAAAATGAGTTTAATATAATAATAAAATAACAGATTGGCGCTTACACATATGTTAGTGTTTGGCCGAGCTTCTCCTCCCCCTTGTGGCGTGCGCCTTGATGTTGTCACACAAAGCGGAGGGACCTACAGTTTTACGCCGACTCCGAACGGCGATTGTATTTTTATGAGAAGCTGTTTTTCATATCAGAAATACACTCGGAGGTTTGCCATCAGTGTGACCGCGGGCTTATGAAAAATTGTAGCAGAAAAGAGACTTAAAATGTATCAATATGTATTACTTTTTTTCATTTAAGTATCAAAGCATCAATATGGAATAAAACCAATAATTTTTATTAAAAATCATTTTCCAAAACAATTTAACATGTATTGCACGAGCAAGTTGAAATTATTTCCCGAGCGCGATTTGCGCAATTTCAGATGCAGTTACAACTTGCAATTTTTATTGCCTACCAACTGTTGTGTGTGGGCACTTTGATGTCTAGATATGTATAAGCATTTGCCGCATGACGCCGCCAGGCAGCATTCTCTCAATTTCGGTGTTAAAAAACATTTAAATCTTAAACAAACTTACTGAATAACTTCCTAAAACGTTGTCATAAATAATCCAGTAGGGAACAGATCCTTATTTTGATTTAATATTAATATTTCATAGATATAACCACCAGCACGCTTTCTATCAAGTGAAAATATGGCTGTCAAACTATCAAATTGCCTGCAATAGATGTCAAGCAATAAGGCGGTATCCATTGGAGATGTATTTTGTGACATGGTTATCACGACATTGGTGTTTTCCTGTGGAAACAGGGCCTTACCGAGCACCGAATTGCCGAGTACCAAGCTCTAATTTTTATTATTGAACATAGCGAATATAAAAAAATGCAGCGCTATAATACTGTTCGTTTGTTCACATTTGGACGTTTTTCGACATGGACCATGAATCACAATACATGAAAGGTTCGTTCAGAGAACGACAATGAACTTTTGGATGTACGTTGCCACAGGTATACGACATGTTTTTTAATGCATAAAAATTTACAGATTTTTTTCATTTGTATTTGGAAAAGTATCAAAATTTAAAAAAAAGTATCCCCAAATTCATCGAAAAATGCATCAGTTTTGATCCACTTGGATCAAAACGGTCACACTGTTTGCCATTGCCTGCCGAGGGACGACCGCTGTTAAGAAAAAACCGTTTTCTATATTTTTGCGATGTTGCTTTGACCAGGGCTTGAACCCAGGTGCTGCTGAGTGAAAGCGCGCACTGCTTACCACTACACCACAGCGGCCGAAATGAGTTTACAAATATTTAAACGTAAAAGTGACCCTGGGCGGAGCTTGCAACTAGTTTGCCAATAGCTTTTGAGAAGTTCTTTATGGCAGAAATTCGTTCGAGGGCTTGTATTATCTGCCGAGGGGCGGCTGATTATAGAAAAAAAACATATCCATAGCTACACTGGCCGCACAAGCCATGGTAGACCTCTGTGCGGACATAAGACTTGCTCTTTGGAAGTGCTTTTGTATCGAGGAAAACGTTGTATTGAGTTCGAAGGGGACTACTTAAATGGAACAAACATTATGATTGTAGTATGGTCGCAAGATAATTTTAGCCGTGGTTAAGTAGGATCGAGTACTTGGAACCGGATACATGGTGTATCATTGCACAACTTTTCTTAGTAACTCCACTACATAGCAATCGCGCTTTATGCTCTTCTCTTCTCTATTCAACAGTGGATTGTAGTAAAGTACCGAATTAGAAATTGTGAATATTCAACAGCTCAAACATCACATGCCAGCTAAGAATTTCAACTCAAACAAGGCATTTTCTGGATGAGAGGCCAATCGCAGGATTAAATAAACTTCTCAAACCCTTCATGCGCTCATTTTCATCCTAAGCCGAGTAAAGACGAACTTTGACGAGGACGAGGTCAGTGGAGCGATACAAATACCATTGCGTTCTTACGCACACTACGGCGTACATGGCAATGCAAAAACGAAGGCAAATAATGAGTACGAATGAGAATGTGCATTTTCTGTGCGGTTTGGAGTTGCGACGCTCGTATAAAGCTACATATGCAAGCATGCGCATTAGGGTGCTTCTTATTTTTCAACTTTCGAAAAAAATCTTAAAGAAGCAAACTAATCGCTTGTGAAGTTGTGGCTTGTCAGGGAACCAGCTGGCATGCCGACTAAATTAAAATGAGATGTTATAAAGACGATAGAAATAGAGTTTAACGAGTGGCAGAAATTTAAAAAAAAGTAAGAAAAATAAATGTAAACATTCTGTAGAATCACAAAAACAAGAAACGAATGGCAAAATAATTTTAAATATCTTTTCAATATACATAGCCCACAGCGATGCCTTAAACGAGATTGTTATTGGCAAAAAAGAGGAGAATTAAAGCCGAGAAAAAACCTACATATATGGAATCTGTAACAGAAAACTATACTATCTTCTTCGACAAACAGCAGTGAACGTTACGTTGTTTAGCTGTGCTGGAAATTAAAGTGAAGAAAATGCTTTTGCTTCGACACAACTGCGTTCTACAATGGCATAGGAGGTGGTAGCTGTATTCTTTTAGAGCAACACGCTAAAATTTATTGAAACCTTTAAAATTTGCATCGCATTTTTATATAGACAACCTTGTTCTTGGAAAGGAAATGAAGACTTCAAAGCATCTTAAAAATATATTTTACATGCAATACGAGTGGTTAATGATATTGCGGAACGAGGCTTCGCAGTAGTTGAAGAATATAATAAATTTATTACAGCAAAAGTACCCTGATACAAATAAATCTACATTGTTAGCATATAGTACTTATCTTTTGTTGCAATAATTGTTTAATTTAAGTCACACTAACAAATACTTTTATGTTGCCAGTCCCTCGCGAATTTCCCAAGACCTCATTCATAAAAAATAAAATAGATTTAACGAGCTTTATACAGGCAGGTTCTGCAAATCACTTACGAGTGAATTTCAACCCCTATCAATTTGAATTCAACGCGAATTTGATTGAGATTCACTCAGAAGTGAATTGCAGAACCTGCCTGTATAAAGTGAAATTTTCATAGAAATTTTCGTTTTATAAAGCATTAAAAATCTCACTTATTTTTTATGAATGTGGGTGTTAGTTAATAGTATTTCGAAGATTTTTACCCCTACCCCTAATTATTACTTAACGTTTTTTGATGTCTTACAACAGAATAAAAGTATGACACGTGACAAACGGTAAACAAAAATTTGTTAGGTCAAATAAGAAGCACCCTAATGTACTATATGTAGATGGAAAAAATGTACACGATGCGATGCTAGACGGACACGACTTGGCCTAACTAACACTCAATACTGAGACAACAACTGAGTCGATGCAGAACCGGGAACGCGTACGGATGTATACTCGCAACGACGTGACCAGCATTGCAGATTTAACTCATAGAGCAATAGGAGTATAAATAAATAATAAACATAAACATAATAAACATACATATTAAAAATAATGAAGAAATATATAAAAATATGTACATAAGTATTTGTGCTTGAGAGTGTAGAGGGAAGTTTAATTTACGAAAGCTGAATGGAAAATGCGAAGGGATGCTAAAACAAACAACGCATATTAAATAGATATATGTATGTATGTAGTATAATAAAAACATAAAAAGTGTCGCACGAACAGGGCTTAAATTGTGAAAATTGCAAAAAGCACGCAAGAAAACTATGAAAAAACGGGACCTTCAACTAAGTAAAAAAAATTACTAAATACCAGACAACAAGTGCCCGCGAATGAGGCTAAGTTGACGAAAAAAAAAACTGTGAAGTAAATACATTTAATTTAGGTGAAGTGTATAATTTTTCATATTTTCCCTACATATATTACAGAAGGTAGGAAACACCGTTAGTCGCTCGCAAATACATACATTTTTGTGCATAATAGTGAGTAGGGGGAAAAAGTACTTAGCTGGTTATGAAAAAGGAGTGTAATAAACATTTCATACACGCAGAATTTGGCTTGAATAAGTCAGGTGCCTTTGCTTTGTTTAAACAAAACTGCACACACACGCGAACACATACGAATATACATACTTAGAACAGATACTGAATACAACGAGTGGATTTAAGCGAGGAGGATTGACGAGGAACGTGAAATACAAACTAAGTGAAACGACAACGGTAAAGAAAGTGCGACCAACAGAAATAGCAATCTCAAAAGCAGCAGCAACAGCAGCACCAGCGACTGAGCAGCAACAGTCGCAGTAGAGCTGCTCCTTCTTAATTAAGGCTGGTAATATTCGTCGCATGCACTACTCCTCAAACAAAACACACATCTCCACTTAGCATACAAGCACACGCAACCATACACACACATCCATACATACAGCTGTGTGCGCACTCAAAGCCACCAACCAAATTGAATAGGCTTTTAGGCGCAGTGACGGCCAGGCGGCAGAAGTAAAAGTACATAGCAGCAGTGTAGGCGCTGACAACAGTAATTCCAGAATCCTCGTTGAATTACGCTTCCGCTGGCTTTTGGCTGATTCGACTGGCGGCTGGAGAACGACAGCTTATTGGCTCATTTTAAAGCACCTACAAGCCAGCTGAGACCGCCGCGGCACAAAGTAGGCATTGAATTGGCGAGACAGCAAACCCCCTGCGGCTTGTATGCGCTTACGTGATACCAATAGATACATACATACATATACAGAGACACACACATACAAACCTATTTGTACTAAAATTTGTGTTGAGTTGAAGGATTTTTTTGCTCCCTCCTGTGAGTAGTGATAGTGGCGGTAGAGCAGCCGTCAGTCAGCATACAGCACATAGTTGGTGTTTGTTGTTGCGTCAAGCGATTGACTGCAGTGCAGCAGAATTAAACAAACATTGACACACAAGCACGCGCACACACAAGAAATAAAGATCAAAATTTGACGTGTGTTTGGCTGCAGATTTCACAGCAAAAAAGAAAAGGCAAAAGGCTGTGCATAGCAGTGCCAAAATCGTTGACGCCGCTTTGAACTTCGATCCATAGACAGTGTGCAGAGCCAACAAGGTCTCTCGCAGCGTCATTCAGCGGCAGTTGCCAATTAGACGCCTACCGGTGCAAGCGCCTAAGAAAAGCTGTGAGTGGGGAAAGTTTGTGAAGAAATAAGGAATCCACTCAAATGAGTTAGCTGAAAATTGCATGCCGAAGGTAGCCACCAAGACCAAGAGTACACTGTCTCGGTTACATACATATGTACGTAGTAGCAGCACGAAGTTTTCGCATTGATTGTTGCACGCCGAAAGCTTAAAAAAAGAAGTAAGAAAAATCAACGAAAAAATTTCCAAAAAAAAAAAAAAAATTAAGCCGAGATAATCGCAATATACCGAACGCATTTTACGTACATAACTACATACACAGGGTCCACCCAGCCGTCTTGCACGCCCACACTTCAGCCCATAGTGCAGTGCTGCTAAGAACACGTTTCGTTCGGTGGCTGACCTACGTTCGCGTGCACCCAAACAACCAAAGTGCTACAACAAAGCATTCAAAAAAACAGCAAGCGAGTAGTAAACAAACGCAACACAGCAACAACAACAACAACAACAATAGCAACAGCAGCGGCAGCAATAAAAACAAAAACAACAACTACAATCGGAATCGTCCGCATCCGACGCGTTTCGTGCAGCAGCGACTGACATCATCAGCCGCATCGTACCCAACGTCCTTAACGTCGTCTTTCGCATCGCCATCGTCATCGTCTGCATCTCAAGATGACCACAGATTTGCTGTTCCCGAAAATTTCGGATTGCTCATACGTCTCGTGTTACTGGTGAGTACCCACAAATCCATATGCTATACATATATACATATATTCTACATAGCGAAATTATATATTATATAAAACCGAATTAATATAAACATACCGCAGCGATATGAATAAAATTTATCTACGAGTATGTTATGCCTGTCTGTTGAACTTATTGCTTTGCTAAATTGCATTGTTTGTATAGTCAGCTGCGTGTGAGTGCACACTAGGAATGTAAACCCCGGGATTCCGGCCTTTTTTGGTCCCGAAAATCCCGGGATTCCTAGCAAATATGCACGGGATTTTCGAGGTATTCTTGACCACTATTGAATATATTTTTTTATTTAATAATTAATATTTTTGTATAAATGTCTAGCTCATTATACATATAACACCGTGCGATAGTAAATTTTACACACAAAAATCAATATATTCGCGAAACCATGGGCCAAATATAGTAAAAGTGCGTTTTTAGTTTTTCACTCTGACGTCAGTGATTCAAAAATGATTTAAAAAATTCAGTGAAATGTGTGAATGTATTTAATCAGATTCAAGTTTTTGGTACATAAGGACTGGTAAGTATTGAAAATGTCCTTTTAAAATTTTATCCTTGAAATTTCACGATATTAGTTTTTGAAAAAATTATATGTTAAGGACTTATATAAACTCGATAACATCCTCGGATTGCGACCTTCTAACTTTATCAGCTTAACAAATTACCTATTCGGCCTTCTGCATCCGAAAAATTTTTAGGTTTTTTAATTCTAAAGAAGTTGTATCTCTCATTTGGTACCCATATTTTTATTTTACATTGCATTGAATTTTTTAAATAATTTTTGGAATTAATCACATCTTTGAATTTACAAAGTCCTTTAAAATATATCTTGACATAAGAGAGAAAAAATAAAAATGCCACTTTAAATAAAAATGTAGGTTTCAAACTCATTTATTTATTGTTATCTATTATGGTAGACAAGATATAAGCAATTTATTCGGATTTAAGTTGTTGAAAAGTAATGAATAACTAAAACCCGGGATCCGGGATAGCGACATCCCGAAAATCGTAAAAAGTGAAAAAATTAACATCCCTAGTGCACGCACACACCCACCATATACATATGTATGTACGCATATTTGTGCTATTCTCCATATATTGCATACTTTTCGGCGTTTACTCGGTTTTCACTACTCTAAACTCATACATTTTATGTATTTTAGTTATTTATTTGCATTTATTTTGTATCTTTTAATTTCTTCTTGCATACACTCCCATGCACTTGAATAGGTACAGAGCTTTTTCGGTTTTTTCTGGGTTATTTTTTTTTGTATTTAACTTCTACTAATTTTTAATTAAAATACAGTTTATCCTTTACGAAAAACCACAGTATATACAGTAACAAACCTTTTCGCAGTTTTTCACCAATTGGTCCCCGAGGAGTACTTTTGGGTTGTGTGCAACGTTTTCGTTTTGCGCGCACGGCAACACTTACTGTGGGGAATTTCGCCTCATGATTAGAAAAAGTTCTTTTCGAGGATAAAATATATATAATTGTGTTGTTTATGAACAAAATGTAGGTTAAATATAATATTAATGCTTAATTGAGAACAATATCAATAGTAAAGTACATAATTATTGCTTGTCTTTCTTTAAACTGGAAACTCAAATCGTAATTGTAGCCCTGAATGGAGTTTTCATAAATGAAAGTTTAAAATCAATAAAATATCCATTGTAAGATTATATTTTTATGAAAACCGTAAATTTTGTGAATTTATCAAGGAAAATTCTAAATTTCCGAATATATTTCAGTCATTATTCCAAAACAAAAAACAGATTTGTAGTTATAGAGACTCCAAAGCCTGCCAGCGCATCCGCCCAGAGAGCGCATTAAGCACACCCAAGTTTGACCGACCATTACCCGGAGCTCCTCAAAAATAATAATAGTAATTGCTATGAATGGCTACCGTATAAACTCAGGACACGCATTTTCTTGGATACTCCGAAGGTTAAGGTGGTCATAAGTTCAGCCAGCGAATTCAATGGTCCATTACCCGGAGCTGCTCCAACATGATGAGGAGATTTTAGTGAGGCTCAGTTGCCACTGCCTCTGGATATACACTGGTTATCGGAATATTGCAAAATAAATAGCAATTATCTCTTAAAATTATAAGAAAAGTGTTTGTTTACAAAATTACCTGTGCCACTCTGCCATAGTACGTTTGTTGCTCTCTTTCATACCACAGTAAATTTGTATGCAACTCTGAATCGGCAAAATTCATGCTCCTTCTCATTATCAACCCTGATCAGATTTTACCCCCGAGGAGTACTCAAAAAGGTTTATTACTGTATATACTGTGCGAAAAACCATGTGAACGCAAGTTTCAAAATAAATATGTATGTATGTAGAAAAGTAAAAAAAAAGAACACTGGTTTACACCAAAAATGTTCTGTGGATGCCACTATCTTATTCCTATGTAGAATTATTCGGTGATTCCGAAAATGGAGTTAATTGTTTTTTCTATGGATACCTTTTCAAGATATGTGTTTTCAATTTACCGTTATTGGTTCCTTTTAATCACGTATATCTAACGAACCAATCTTAATATAAAAATACGGCAAATGAAAGCAGTTTATACATCACTTTCCGATAGGACTTATAGTTTCTGACAAATTAATTAATTATTCCATTTTTTTTGTTAATTTTTTATGAAAAATAAATAAAAAAATCAAACTTTAACGGAAGAAAAATTTAAAAAATAACAGGTTCTGAGCCAAATTTGTGCTAAAGCCTGTTCTGTTACAAAAAAAAAAAAAATCAAATTACTAATGGTCAAATGAAAATACGCAACGATTTTTTTTATGAAAAATGAACAGGAAAGAAAGTTACTCATTCGCCACGTACACCTGAGTAACACGCTTTTTTCATTAGCTTTGATTTGACGTATGTATCTCCATTTAGGATTGTTAATTTGGTTCGTAAGATATGCGTGATTAAGTGAAACCACTTTTTGTTTTGAGCTGAATAACGGTAAATTGAAAATATCTCGAAAACGTATCCACAGAAAAAAAATTACTCGGTTTTCGGAATCACCGGACGATTCTATATAGATATTGGATAGTGGCGTCTGGAGAACGAAAACCAAACTATAATTTTGGATCCAGTGTAATATATAAAATTGTCATAAAAATTCGAACTTTTTCTCAGAGTTATTAAAATTTGTTGGAGTATGCAGCTTTCCTTATAAATAATTGGGGAAGAGCGTCAGTAAAAAAAGCGACTGAAGTGAAACTTCTCCTTTCTCACAGTTATAAGCGGATCCATGTGGAGCGGAGTGGACAGAAGTCTCGCAGGGTGCGGTTTCTCTAATTTCTAATTACCGATAAAAAACAAATTCGAATATCAAAATCTAAGCAGGCCAAGATCTTTAATTCAATAGAACGGTGCTGATCTTATGATCCTCATGAAAAAAGTTTTCGCGTATTATACATATAAACATATACATATATGCATACGTATATACTGATTTAGTTAGATAGATACGACATTTCGAATAGGTGACAACCCTAATCAAAAACTCCTTTGCTCGACAATCATTTGTAAATATATCATATACATACATATCTTTTGTATAAGTTTACTGAATTCGACCTCTCAGACAAGTGGAAACTGAACTGACGAATTAAGTTGAATTTGGTTTTTCAAACGCGTGGCAACCCTCTTAAATATAATTGTGAAATAAAGCCTTTCTGGCAATTCTCTTCGAACTATTTTCAAACCTAAACCTTTTTACATGTGTAGCTCATTTACCTAATTGCGTTAATTTAAATTGAATTTGATTGTTAAAGAAAAGGCAACCCTCCTATATGTAGTTAAGAGATTCAATAATTTGCATTTAATTTTATGTTGACACCTAAGTTTTAAAAAAAGCAAAGACGGCGCAGAAATGATGACAATAACTAAACATGTCTTTGCATGTTATATTCGTATTTTTTGTATAATAATGAACAGTTACCTTAACCTTAATCTCAATCTCGATCATAATTGTATTCTTAATCTTAATCGTGATAAATCATCACCTTCTTCTGGCGGAATTAAAGCCCAACGAGCGTGTTAATTTTTCATTCTTTGCATTTATTACCAATCGAAGTTGCAAATAAGTTTCACTTCAAAAATCGTCAGAAATCAAATTTTTATGCTTACTATACACGAGGCAACCGTTGAAGCAACCAGTGCATGCTGCTTCGACCGTTGCCGCAACCGTCACCCGAAAATCAAATTATTTTGATATTTTGTGTTGGTTGTCCAGTCGGTTACCTTGTGCATATTGTTGTTTATTGATTCTACTGGCTTAGTTTGTTGAAAACATGTCAGCTGAAAAGGAGATTTTGTAGCAAACGAAATTTTCTTCCGCATGTTCATTTCATAGCAGACTGAACACTACAGAGGTTGCCGTATTGGTTGCCTCCAAAATGTATTTAACAAAGTGTGATTGAATTTGATATTATCCGAATAAGAACCATCCTATAAGGTCAAATTAAAAAAAAACATGAATTTTGAATTGTTTGTTTATATTTTTTTGACACTATAATACCTTAAAAGAGAGCCGCACTGAGTTGTCAATCACACATTAGTTGCGTTCCCTAACTCGCAAGAATTTACAGGATTTTACCAGAAAGCGTTCCCGTACTCGGTTCTCTGGCTTCTTTTGCTTTGTGACAGTTTTACAGGTTTCAACCCGGAAAAGTTGGGGAACGCAACTATTGTTTAATACACCTTGGTTGCCTCGTGTGTATCTATTGAACAAGAAAATCAGGTTGTCTCAACACGTGGCTGCAACGGTTGCTACGTGTGCAGTCAGTATTGGAAAAATGTTTGAAATTTTACGATTTTTTTTTAAATTTTCTACAAAATTGAAATTTGCGTTTATATGTATTGATTTTCTTAGAATATTAACTGTACTTTAAGTAAAAAATAATGGAAATTAAATACAACAAAAATAACCCAGATAAAACAACGAAAAAGCATTGTCCCTATTCAAGCGCATGTGAGTGTATGTACATACATATGTACATATGTATATCCTTTCCACCAAATACATATAGTGCTTATACCAAGCATCCGTGTTTATATGTTGTATGCTAGAGCTGCCAAACTATCGATAGTCAAGTCCATCGATGTTTTACGATAGTCTTAAGGGTGACTATCGATACTATCGATAGTATCGTCGATAGTTTGACAGCTCTATTGTATGCAGTGGCAGCTAGTTAGGTGGTAGGTAGCATTTTTCGTTTGTTGCGTATTCAAATTCGCTTCGCTCATTACTCAACGCGTATGGAATTAGGTCAAACGGTCATGCTGATGCTTTGGGGGAAGAAATAGTGATTTGGCATTTTTTGTTCTATATGAAATACTTCACATATTCTTTTATGTTTTTACTATGCATTTGTTTTGTATACATACTTGCATACGGATATACATATGTATGTATGTATGTACATACGTAGGTAGGTTATGGAGAATTTCATTGAAAAATCATCTCGGTCGCATCAACTAATTTTTCTAAAGCGTTTATGGCTTGTCTTAAAAACATGGTGGTCTGGTTATGTGATATACATACATATATATGTACATACGTATGACTAACGTCAGACAGATCCATTAAAATGTATACTTAAATGATCGGAACGTCGAGCTGAGTCGATTTAGCCATGTCTGCTTGTCCGTGTATTTGAACGCAATCTAGTCCCTCTGTTTCAGAGATAACCGAACGAAATTTGGTAAGCGGGTGAACTTTTAGAATGTATTAATCATTTGGCGGAACCAAAAAAATCTGATCACTATAACATACACCTCTCATACAACTGATTGTTCAGATATGTTATAACTTCTCCATTTATGTAGCTAGGAAGATGAAATTTCGAAATTTTAACCTCTATCAACATAAAGCTTACAGTGAAAACGACAAAGATCGGGTCACTATAACCTATATCCGCCATACAACTGATTGTTCAAATATGGGGTTTTACTTTAAAACTCCTTCATTTCGACGGCTAACACTGGGAAATTTCGTGAGCTATTTTCTAAATAATCACTGATTGTTAAGATACAAGTTTTTGCAGTAGTTTATCGGTTTGAGAGTTCTTGGTGGATGAAGAGGTTGGAGAATTGCATTTATTTGATAGAAATATGAATCAAGAGGCTTATATTCAGAAAAAGATATTGGGCTATATAATTGTGATTGAAAGGCTAATTTATATTCTCGGAGGATAATGACCCGCAGCACATCAGAAGGCTTCAGGCAAATAAAAGCAATTTTTCAGAGTAGGTACTGACTGATGAATCCCTAATCCAACTAATTTATAAAATATTAAATTCCTACCAGAGATAACCTAAACGCGTCTTGAATGAGAGGATGAGCATAGAATACGCAAACAATTCGGTTTTATCAATGCTCCGCCCGAAGGAAATAACGGGTGATTTTTTTGAGGTTAGGATTTTCATGCATTAGTATTTGACAGATCACGTGGGATTTCAGACATGGTGTCAAAGAGAAAGATGCTCAGTATGCTTTGACATTTCATCATGAATAGACTTACTAACGAGCAACGCTTGCAAATCATTGAATTTTATTACCAAAATCAGTGTTCGGTTCGAAATGTGTTTCGCAAACCCAATTGCTGCGAACGGCGACGAATCGACATTTCACGGTCTTCAGCAACACTCTCAGAAACAGACGCAATATTCTCTTCTGTACGCACTGTACGCATTCGTGTGGTTGGTTTAATGTCCAATAAAGTAAACTGAGTGCGAAACTTGGTCACAATCGCATTAATTGTTTGCTCACTTGGTCGATTATGTAGACCATAAATCGGACGTAAAGCGAACCGAACACTGATTTTGGTAATAAAATTCAATGATTTGCAAGCGTTGCTCGTTAGTAAGTCTATTCATGATGAAATGTCAAAGCATACTGAGCATCTTTCTCTTTGACACCATGTCTGAAATCCCACGTGATCTGTCAAATACTAATGCATGAAAATCCTAACCTCAAAAAAATCACCCGTTATCTCCGAAAGTAATGATAGAAACACAAATTTCTTTAAGATTATTAAAGATTATCGATTGGCGCATATTTCTGCATGACTCCTTTCGTTCGAAAATTCATCACTGCAAAGCATCAGTCTCTTGTGCAACCACGGTTAAATCACGAATTGAGAATTTGTTACGTAAATTGGAGATTTCCGTCATTACTCTTGTTTGTTTATAAACTCTGAACTTTTTTGTCGGTAACGCCATATGCTATATCTAAGGTTCAAGTTACAATACGTAAAGTTTAGCTCTAGAAAATGTTGACGCATACCGAAAGCTAGAAACCATATTTGCGTACATATACGCGTACTTTTTTTTATAAACATGCCACTCTGAGCGAAATACCACAACACAAGAAAATATTTATGCCGCAGCATCATTTTTCTTCCTTTTTTGCTGACAATTTTTGGTTACAGTTTGTCATTCCTTTCGACAAATTGCGCACCGAACTATTCGAAAAGTTTGTATGTAAAATATATCCTACGACGATTCAGTGTCAAAGGGGCGTAAGACACTCTACTTTTGGGCAAAGAGCAATAAACATCCTTGCGTGGGCAATGTGGCAAGCAAAGGGGTTGGAAATGGAATGAAATTTAAGTCATTGAAACTTTAAACGACAGCGATTAATGTCCGGGAAAAATAACTACATTTAAGTGTCAACAAGATGAATTTACATACATATATACCCGTGCATACATAGTATATTTGTGAAACAGTGTTGTCGTGTGTTGTCGCTCCAAAAAGATGGGCTGACTTCAATGCCCGTAAATACTTACTGCCGTGCGAGGGCTGTGAACGTTGAAAAGAAGAGGAAAGTGTCTATATAGCACGTNAAAAAAAAAAAAAAAAAAAAAAAAATAGAAAAGCTTCTAGGGCAAGTACATAATTCGTTTGCGTAAATGCAAAATCCCTGCAGCGCCAAATGGCATCAGTGAATTTGTGAAATTGCGTTTGGCGAAAAATTTGCTTAAATGTCAAGGCGAAAACGCAGCTGCGTTGACTTTGGCATCGACATATGGTACTGTACACGTACATATATTTATGTAGAAAAAAATATATCCGCAAATATATCCATCTATACAAAGTACATGCATACATACATACATATTTAAGTACAAATGCACATAAATACTTGATACATGACAGATAATAGCTTTCAGCTTGAAGGGAAGTGAATTTATGCGCAGAATTGTAGATAATAAATTACGACTTAACTGAAATTTGACGGCCGATTATTTAGCTCTGTGTTTGTATGTATGTAGGTGTGCGAAGAAATTGAAAATGGTAGAGACAAATGCAAGTACTCACTCACATACATATGTACGTATTAAGTCAACGATAATTACTATACAATAAGCGACAAATGAAAGTGTACACCTTGTTTTAATATATATAATATTCACAATTATTTTTACGAAAACTTTCAAACTTTATATAAAATTCTCGAAAATTAAAAAAAAATTTCATCCAAATTTTCTACTTTTTATTCAGAATTTCTAGAAAATTTTCGGGTATGCAGTTTTGTAGCCCCTTCAATTTTAGTCTCATGAAGTGCAAGTTCCAACCCATTAACTACAAAACTGGTTACTCGAAAATTTTTTAGAATTTTTTGAATAAAAAGTCGAAATTTGGATGCAGTTTCTTTTGGAATTTTCGAGAACTTTACATAAAGTGTAAAACTTTAATTTACATGGTTTATATTATAGAATGAGCTATATTTTAATAAATAAATAATGCAAAAAATTTTTTAATGAAAACAATTGTGAATATTATATTAGAACAAGGGGTAAACTTTCATTTGTCGCCTAGTGTACCTGCATATTACAATATCCGCAAAAACTGATTTATTTATGAAAATCAGTGTGTGTATGGATAAATAAATAAAATTACGTTGCCTTTGGTTATCGGACTCTGTATAAATCTCGTTAATTTCCGTATTTAGGTTGCGCCTTTAGGCGTGTGACACTCAAATTAATTAAATAAATCTTTCAAGTACCGTCTTTACTTTATCTATTTCCGGCAAGACAAAATTCTATACTCGCATTGGCGTTTTAAGGCACTTTCGCACAGTGATCCAAAGCTGGAATTTATTGTTCAAAATTTTTCAGAGGGTATATTTCCACTTTTATTTCAAGCGATTTAAATTTATTTTTTTTGATAATGAAAGCTAATAAAATCAAAAGAGACCTATTGAACGTGAGTTTTGAATTTTCATTTGCTTATAAATTAAATTTTATTAAATTTTTTAGTGCATAGTGTAAATAAATGCTACATAATAAAACCTAGTTTAAAAAAAGTGAATCGTGGGGCCCACCTAAAACAAAAAAAAAAAATCCAAAAGAAAAAATTTTAATGCAAAAGAGCTCAACAAAATTGATTTTTTTTTTAGTTTTATAGAAGTTTTAGTTTTATAGCCAAATAAATTTAAGTAGTAAAGTGCAAATTTCAGCTGGCTAAGAATTCGCGTTGATATTCAACTTTTTTGCTGACGATGCTAGACATTTGCATAAAAAAAAATTATTAAAAACCAACGCAAAATTTTAGCCACTTGAAACTTGTATTTTATTGCTCTAAAATTTAACAGCGAGCCTACTGAATGTCAAAATGATGTGTTTGTAGTAAACAAGGCGAATTCATTTTACAACAAACACATCATTTTGACATTAAGGCGTACCTCGGCGAAAATTTAAATTCGCCATCAACACCACCTTGTATAAATTCGCCTTGTTGCTAGTGCAACACGGGCAAGTTGAAATATATTTCTGAAATCGATGTGTGCTCTCTCAATTGCAGTCACAGCTTGCAACTTTTATTTCTGAAAATTATTTCCGAAATGTGACAGAAAGGTCTTTCTGGCTATTGAAACATCGAAATAAAATTTTTCTTTCTCAATTTGACAGCGAATTGCATGGAAAAGTTGGAAATATTGCCACGTCTGACACGTCTTAACTCTCTGAGCAAAGTAAGAAACCAAGATAAGGCTCTAAGAAACTATCGCTGACTATTTACTGAATTGCTATGTGTATAAAGTGGACATTCGAGATTTCTGGAAAACTTAGTTTGCTCTAAATAGCAGTTCAAAGCCAATCAGCAGTGAAAGACTTTGTGACCAGCTTTTAAATGACTTTTAACTATTTATGAATTCACTCTTTTTTCGTTTCCACATAAATTTGGCTTTTTGTGATTCACGTAGGCATCAATCAGCAATATTTTTCTTATTTTGCTATTTTTCCTTCTCTATTAAAAAAAAATGCCTACGACGATATATGTATGTAGGGTGGTCCTTAAAATGTCAACATCTAAATTTTGTATGGGGCACTTCATTTTATTCTACGTACAAAACAAAGACACTTGAAAATTTCAAATTAAAAAAAATTTAATGTAAAAAAATGGCAACAATTCGATAAAATTGTGACCTTGGTCAGCTATAACTCAGCGTATTGAAACTTATTCATGTAAATTCATAGACTCACTGAGTTATAGCTGGTCAAAGTCAAAATTTTGTCGAATTTCTTTTCGAATTTTAAAAGAAATTGAAATTTTTTCAAACCCTGTTACCGACCTCCAAAAATTTGTTAAAAATTTGGAAATTTTCCTGCATGTCTTTATATTGCATGTATGTGAATATTAATATCTATGAATGTGTACCTGGTATAAATACCACAGAAAACGACAGTTTTAAAAGTTGCATACGTATTTGCATACAAACGTTTGTATATATATATATATATATACACGCAATATTTTAATGAAATATGTATTGAGCCTTTCCTGCAACACGAGTCATTTGAGCATGAAATATAAGTATTGTAGACACTTGAATTAATATCTAGAGCATTTTGTTTATTTTTTTCTCATTTTGTGCCATTGAGTTTTTGTATAGCAAATGAGGAGCTGGAGGATTCTGCTGTCACAAGAGAGATAGAGCTTTTGAATGAACAAAACATAAATTTTCATGAGACTCATATACATACATATGTATGTATGTACATACCCACTAGAACTTGAAGGGAGATCTCCCATTGTGAGGAATAAAAGAGTACTCCTTTTGGCCTGATTNCTTATTGCTCGTTCGGGAGGAATATGGGATGTTTTCTATGTGCACTCCCTTGTTGTCTTTTTGGGAGGTTTCTGGGAGGTAACTATGAGAGTACTCCCGTATTGCTATATTAGGAGGTTTGTGGGATGATAATTCTGTGTGTGCTCCCCGATTGCTCGTTTAGGAGGTAAAAGGGATTACTCCCCCTCCTAGGACATCCAATGTTAAAGGGAGTATAAAAAATTACATGCTTATACACAGAAGCATAGGGAGCAATGGGGAGTATTCGTATACTCCCAAGGGAGTACTCACCGAGCAATCGTACGATGCTCCCAAGTTCTACTGGGTAGTTCTGTGTGAAATTCTACAGTACATGTCTATGTATGTGCATTTGGTGTGCGTGGTCTGCTGTGAGTTGATATGCATTTATCCTACGCATAGAAGATATTTAATTCTTAGATATGTTTAAATTGAAAATTATATTAAAATTAGCAAACATATACACTTTTGAAAACATATACACAGTGAAGAAGCAAGGCAAAGCCTCGGATGAGACCCCCCCTTATGATGACGACCACGGCAAATGTTTAAAGGACTACGATTTGAGGGCATGCACCTGGAATGTCCGGACCCTTAATGGGGAAGGTGCCTCTGCCCGGCTGGTTGATGTCCTCGTAAGGACAAAAGCTGACATCACCGCCATCCAAGAAATGCGTTGGACGGGGCAAGGCAAAGAATGTCTGGGGCCTTGCGACGTCTACTACAGCTGCCATGTAAAGGAGCGCAAATTCGGAGTTGGATTTGTGGTGGG